>NC_056733.1:1524052510-1524352510 GCF_019279795.1 Protopterus annectens
CAGAACAGCCATATCCACACAAACCCAGTTAAACCAACATTACTTCAAATGTAGGACAGCAATACTTACATTCTGTCCCCATGTCTGGAACATCCCCCTCCAGTTTGTTGGCCTGTCTCCACAGTGTTTGTTGTAAGAGATATTTCCAGCTATCCTCTGTGATGCTGTTTTTCAGACACCCACATGAAGTCCTGCTCAAAGTGAAGGAAAAGAGCCAACATCCACATGAAGTGCTTAGTTATAGGAGTGTGTTTCCATGCAATTGGCTATAGGAATGATACCACAGTTGTTCCACATACAATTAGCAAGTGGGGGACTCCAATTCGTGCACAGGCCATCAGCTGATCATGAGCATTACCTACAGAAGTCAAGCTGCTGCCTATACAAAACAGATGCATTTTCCACATCTACCAGAGAGGGAGAGAGCGATAGAGAGACAGAGAGAAAGTAAGAAAGGATGAGAAAAAAGAGCCAAGCATGTTTGTATATGATCCGTGGGTGGAGAGTGGTCTCTGGGTATTATAACAGTTGCCTATATTGTTTACTAATCTATATTGTCACATAGTAATTGCACATGGCAGTAGACATTTATGGCTGTGGATTGTCTACAACAACCTCTACAGTGTTTGACGACTGTTGGCCTTGTAATGTGGACATTAGGACATATAGGTTCTCAATATAGTAATGTAGCAAAACCCACACTGCAGTGGATCCTGTCATTACATAATCACCCCAACACCCACACAGAATACTGATAACATACACACAAACTGGGTCTATGCCATATAATCGAACTTCCAAAATTTCGAACACTATATGTTCAAACTTGGATGTTCGAAATATGACAACATCAAAACCTCAGTACAGCAAATTTTTTTCCCAGAGAAAAAAATTTGCTGTTCTGAAAAACACAAACACAACACAAGCACACCAAAACCTAATAAACCTACACTAAACCTTACATACACAACTATCTATGCACTAACCTTAACCCAAACCCTAACCCTAATGTCCGTCACTATCGCACACTTACCTTATTCGCACCCTAACCCTAAAGTCCGTCACTATCGCACACTTACCTTACCCTTGCCCTAACCCTAAAGTCCATCACTATTGAACACTTACCTTACCCACACCCAAACCGTAACGTTCGTCACACTCACACACTTACCTTAACCTGATCCATAACTTTCCCACTACTGTAGAGAAAATGTCGAAGCCGCAGAAACAGCCAACTGAATTCTTTCCCTAGGAAAGAATTTATATTTCTGTGGCTTTGACATTTTCAATTTTCAAACTTCCCAGTTCGAACTTCTTGTATTCGCATATATGAACACTCAGTTAAATGACATAGATCTCACAAACCAATACTGAGTTTCAAACCCCTACCGGGCTATGTATTGCTATTACAGTGTTACGCAATTACCACATGCGCCACGGAACTTACATGTAGGAAAACTGTCCAAAAGTATCTTTGAAGGTGAGTGACATCAGCAGCAGTGCTAAAGGAGGGGTAAGGGAAGTGTAGTAAGTGTGAATGTCCACAAAATCAGGTGTCAACAAAGACACACACACATTATTACAGATACCAAGACCAGGATTAGAACTCCTACCTAACTAGTTTGCTATACTACAGTATTACACAGTTATCACAAGTGCCACAGAGCTTACAGGGCTGAAACTTGGCCAAAGGGTTATTTCAAGGTGACTGACATCAGCAGGCATGCTAAAGTAGGGCAATGGGAGGTGTAGTGAATGTAAATGGCCTCAAAATAATTCATCTCTACACACACACACACACACACACACACACACACACACACACACACACACACACACACTTGCCAGTACTGAGATTCATAGGTTCATTGCTTCACAGGTGTGTAGTAGGTGAGTAGGGATGAAGGCTCTACAAAGCTAGGCCAAGGGAATACCTTGTAAGCAGGCCACATGACAATAGTCTCTGTGTGGCTCAGGGGTGTAGTCCCTGGAGTGGTCCCCAGGGGTGGGTATTGTATTCACCATCCACTCATCTGGATTTCTGTTGTGGGTAGCCAGTGATGTGCACTGCTTCCCATGTATGTGATCTATATTCTAAAACATGAACAGTGTCTGGGTTGTTCACATGTCCCACATGCATGTTCTTTGACGTGTGGAAGTGTACTTGAGGTCTCTGGGGCATGTTGTGTGGACAAATTGTTATCTTCTGATGTAGCATTCCTGACCTCATTTGGTGAGACCTGCCTATGTAACTGAGGTCATGATTGCACCTACAATGACAGTATGATACGAGTATTCAATGGAGTTAGTGGTGTCTGTCCATACATGGCATGTGTATAAGGCATACTATTCCCTTTGTGGGGTACATTTGCAGACTCTACAGTTGTTGCAGGCATCCAGTGGGAAACATGGCAAAAGGGCCACTGTACACATTTATTTGGTTACTGAGGGGATGGAACAGAGTGCCATGTCCTTTTACTTGCTGGATAACACACAGTCAGGAAATGTAACACATCAAAGTACTTTCTGATGTCAGTGGCACTGTTGTGGTCAACAGGCATGTAGTCCACTGCTATCACACCATGGTTACTATCTGGGAGGCAATATGCTGGGACCTACCAATATAGTGGTTGTTGCCTAGCCAAGTGTGTTTGTGTATGATATGTGGGCGTAGTCCACTGCTATCACACCGTGGTTACTATCTGGGGGGGCAATATGTCGGAACTACCGATATAGTGGTTGTCGCCTAGCCAAGTGTGTTTGTGTATGATACGTGGGTGGAGAGTGCTCTCTGAGTAATAGAAGGGTTGTCTATATTGTTCACTAATCCATTCTGTCACATGTAGGGCTGTGGATTGTCTACACCAACCTCTCCAGTGTTTGACATCTGTTGGCCTTGTAATGTGGACATTGTGATATATACTAGGTCCTCAACATAATAATTTAGCAAAAGCACAATGGATCCTATTATTACACAATTTCAACAACCCTGACACAGGATACTCATGACAGACACAAACACACACACTTGGCAGTACTGAGATTCAAACCCCTATCTAGTTATGTATTGCTACTATAGTGTACTGCATTATACATGCCACAGTGCTTATGGGATGGATGCTGTCCCAAGGTACTTCTAAGGTGAGGGGCATTACCAGCCCTTGTAAATACTGGCATTGAGTGATGTAGTGAGTGAGAGATCCAAAAATAACTTTACCCTACACACACATTTACATCTGCCAGGGGGAGGTCAAAACCTCTATCTAATGATCTTTTTGGACCATTATGGTTACACATTTACCACATGCACCACTGACCTTTCGTGGTTTAAGGTTGGCAACAGGTACTTCTAAGGTGGATGATATCTGCAGGACTGCTCAAGTCAGGCACTGAGGCCCAAAAATCTTTGAGGCACAGATGTACATATATAGACATATGTACAGACACAAACACTTGCCACCAATGAGATTCAAACACATTCCTACATAGTTATGGCTACTACAGTGTTCTTCATTTATAGCACAGGCCATGGAGTTTACATGTTGGAGAGCTGTACAAAGGTATCTTTGAAGGTGAGTAACATCAGTAGCAGTGCTAAAGGAGGGTTAAGGGGAGTGTAGTAAGTGTGAATGTCAGTAAAATCAGATATAATGAAAGACGCACACACTCTCTCACACAAACACACACAGTTTCAAAGTTGCCATGTCTGGGATTATAGCTCCTATCTAGCTAGTATACTACACTGTAGTATTACGAAGTTATTGCAAGTGCCACAGAGCTTATAGGGCTGGCATTTGGCCAAAGGGTTATTTCAAGGTGAATAACATCAGCAGGCATGCTGAAGTAGGACAATGGGAGGTGTAGTGAGTGTGAATGGCCTCAAAATCATTAATCGTCACACACAGTTTCACAGTTGCCATGGCTGGGGTCAGAACTCCTACCTGACTTGTTTACTACACTGCAGTTTTACACATATATCACAAGCACCACATAGCTTATAGGGCTGAGACTTGGCCAGAGGATTATTTCAAAGTGACTGACATCAGCAGGAGTGCTAACATGGGCAATGGGAAGTGCAGTGTGTGTGAATCGGCCATAAATCATTCCTCTGGAAAACACACACACACACACACACACACACACACACACACACACACACACACACACACAGTCAGTCACACACAACTTTACATTTGACAGGACTGGATATACAAATGCTAGATGAACACTTATTTGTACTATCGTGTTACACAGTTATCACTAGCACCACAGACACTATAGGGCTGAGGGCTACCAAAAGGTATGTCTACAGTGATTGACATCAGCACATCATGTGATATTGGCCAATTGGATGTGTGGTGGGTGGGACAGGCCTCATAATGGAAATCTTTCTATCACTGTCTGTCTCTCTCTCTCTTCCCCACATCTCTGTGTGTGTGTGTATATTTGACATATTACAGTGAGTTGGCCTTGGATATGTGTGAGTATTCCTATCCAATGTGTGTGCAAAGCATGATTGGTGCACAATTTGGTGTGTGTGCACAGACATCTGCGAATGACAAATATTTATAGTCCACTGTGTTTTCAGATATGGTCTTCATTTCTCGAAGTGTAGGAGCATGTCCGGTATAACCTTCTGTATTGAGTGTGTGAATCCATTCCAGGTAGGGCTGTACTCCAGTCCAGGGTTTGGAGTTCTACACCTACAGCTAGCAACCTGTTTCTGCAGGATATCTGTAGATGGGTTGACAATATGGAGTCACAATGGATGACAGATAGTGGGATACTGTAACTATTGCTGTCTGTGCTGCTTGTGTTACATGGTTGGTGTTAGCAGAGATATTCAGACATATGTACTGTGATATATTATGTCATCAACTGCTGACAGATATACTTATTTGCTCACAGTTATTTCTTGGGAAATACAAGATGAATGAAGCTGTCCAGTATTATGGTCCGCAGCCTACATATTCTTGCACATTCATGCCATTCTGGAAGGATATCTGCAGGCACTTGCTGATGGGTCTGTTTAAATGGTCCAGCACCTTGGTAATATGGTGGCTGAGGATCCCCTCCTTCTACATATATCGACATAACAGAATGGCTATATCCTGCTGTGGCCATACCTCTCAGCTGTACAGATTCACCCAGGTTACCCAGAGGCAGGGCTTATATATCTGGTCAGTTGTTCTTCACATTGTGGTTTGCAAACAGGCTTGTAGCCACCCATTACTGGATTACTGGGTTTGCAGGCAGGGGTTGTATGGACACACATCAGAGTTTCAGACTTCACACACTCCATGATGTCCATGCTTCTACACCCCCCCACTCTGTTATTCTATCCTCTTCCTAACATTATGCGAGTGATATCTGAGAAGTATCCCTATAGTTGGCCCTTCATCCCAGCAGTATTTAGGGGTTGGTCCACAGTTCATGCAGTAGGACATGGTGAGCATGCTACTGGTATTTGTCAACATGGCCTTGCATTTGTGTTCTGTTGACTGTTATGTTGTTAGTTGGGACCCCATAAAATACCATACATTGGCACTATGGGTGAGGCACAGGCCTTTGACAGAGGACTGTAGGTCATTTTGTAGTGATGCAGGTCATCTGTAGCAGGCCAGTGCATTCTGTCACTCCTACATTCACAGGCTGTGAGCCAGTGGATTCCCCTGGGGTGAAAGGGAAAGTGTGCGAGGTGTTAATTGCAATAGTTCCTGTCCATATTAATCCATTGGTCTGGATGCAGACAGGGTGATGCTTGCAGCTAGGGACACAGCTGCATTAGACACCTCTTTAGCATGCTGCATTCTGTTGGTATTCCCATACAGAAGTGGGGTCATACTGTACTCATTCCCAACAGCAAGGATATGACCTGTGATAAACCTGTGGCTGATGGTGGGGTGAGCTGAGTGCATGTTTGATATGAAAGCTACTTGCTGACTCACAAATATATATAGGACATAACCCTTATGCTGCCTTGTCCAGGCACATAGGCAGTCTCTCATTACTTAATAACTGTGCCTTTTGTGGTCTGCTAGTGATTGGCCAGACAACATCAGTATTCCTTACTACACAGACAACTAATGTGCTGCTAATCTGCATGTACAATTCCAAAAGTGTGTGTAGTTGGCAGTTACATTTTATGTACTCTGTCTAGGGTATTTTCACCTGTGTACTGTGTGTATGTCTGGGCCCACGTTCATGGCATGTCCATCTTTCAGACAGTGACAGATATTGACATCTGGACAGTGAGTATGGACGACTGCTGACATGGGTATTGCTGATAAGCATTGTAGTTGGCACTGCAGTTGTTGGAACATGGCCCTGTCATCCACAGTACTGCCCATAGGCCACCAAGACACAACCCTCCATGCCCACATGCTGACCACCTCCAGACAATATTGAACACACAACTACCTAACACATGGACCCCTGCATATTGTACACATGCAACAATCTATCCTGTATATTGGGCCAGCTCGGGTAATCTGTGCTCCACTGTTATTACACCTCACACTTACATGTTACTGCATTTCTACATAGGATTGTGGGAGGGGGCACACCTGATGACTTTAAACATTTGCTATGACTGTACTGGTATTTCAGGTACTCTGTTGGCTTCCATTTCATTTTGTATTCCGACCTATCATGCATACTGGAGGCATATCAGTAAAGTACAGATCCTAAGTTTTTTTTGACCTACATTTCAGTTTCAGACTTCTTACTCTTCAGAACTAACATACAACTTCCAGACCTGTTGTAGTCTGTCTGTGTAGGTCTGGAGCAGGGCAGTTAACCATTGCTATCAATTGGAGGCCTTAGCCCAGCCTTTCTTTATGGTCATCTACACCTGTCCTGCTGGCTGAGGCTGGTGGTGGGTATGTGAGCCTCACTGACATGCATGTGTGTGTCCTATGGACACACATTTGGGCCACCACATGTACTGCAGTGGGATTTGTCACCTTGTCTGGTACTGCCTAGTATGTTGACACCAGTATTTATTATGGATTTCATGCTGCTCATATAGGTGTCCACTATCTGCTGCCATCCCATTCAGCCACCTAATTCCCCTTGCATGTTCACATCCATACCATAGATACAACTATCAGAACATACTACTCCATTCAGCAATTGATAGGAAGAGTGACTTACCTTGTGGCTGTGCCAGTACTGAGGACGGTGCTGGAGGGCTGACTATGTCAGATGCACATAGTACACTCTCTATACATGGTAAAGCACAGGTAGTGTCATGCTTGGCATCCCTTTTACTGTATGTGCAAGTCAGAAAGAGGTGTCATCCCCTGTGTCCCTACCATGTCAGTGTATGTGCTATGCGTTGCCTCTTTGCCAAGGCCTGGGCATACTGGGCATGCCTCCTTCCACCTACATGGGCAGGCTCAGGTAGTTCCTCCTCCGAGTGCCTGTGATGGCCTTGGCAATGGTGAGGGGGGGGCTGTGTGGCCTTGCCCTGTGCTGTTTCTGCTGCAGCTGTTTCCACAGGATCATATTGTGTAGCATGGCACATACTATGAACATTTGTGTACATGTAGCTGGAGAGTACTGCAGGGCTCCACTGGATATGTCCAGGCAGTGGAACCATGACTTGAGCATCCCAAACACATGCTCTATTACGATTCTGGTTTGTGTGTGTGCCTCATTATGGAGTTCTTGTTCAGGTGTGTGTGCATTTCTGATGGGTGTCATCAGCCACGACTCCAGTGCGTAGCCAGCATCCCACACTAGGTGGCCGTATGGGATGCCCCCACTGGCAAATGACTGGAACAGCTGTGTCATTTGCCAGATGTGGGAGTCATGATAGCTTCCAGGGCTGCTAGCACACACATTCAAGATAATGTCCTGGGCATCGCACATGACCTGGCAGTTGATGGAGGGGAAGCCCTTGCAGTTTATGTAGACCCTACCCCACTCACCAGGTGGTGCTTTGATGTGTGTGTGCATGCAGTCTATAGTACCCACTATCTCAGGGTAGTCTGCTATTTGGTGGAAGAGACGCACATTGCTGGTGAACGCCTCATGGGTGTTGAGGAAATATATGTGCTCACTGGCATGTGCTGACTTGGCATCCAGGAACTGGTGGAGTACCCTGGATGCTGATGCTTGTGAGATCCCCATGATATCCCCAGTTGCCCTTTGGAAGGTACCTGTGGCTAACCTACACATACCTTGGTATCCACTGGGATGGGTTCCCCTCTTTTGGTTCTGTGTGAGGCATGGCTGGCACAGCTCAACAATTTGCTGTAGAATGTCCCTGTCTACCCTATAGCGCTCCACTATCTCCAGCACATGTAGCCCCTGGTAGGTTACCCTGGGTCTGTACACTCTTCTCTTTCTCCTCACTGTGGGTTGTTCATCAGCATTCACATCCTCACCACCCTCAGCCTCTTGCACATATTGATGTATGAGAGCAATAGCAGCCCCTAACATTTTTTTAGTTTTGTCAGGTAAAAATTCCCCGTCTGTGTACACCAGTGGTGTAGAGTTTGTGGGAAAAAACAGACTGGAAGGTGTTTGCATAGTTTATAGTAGTGTGATAGGCTCTTCCATGTGTAATTGGTTGATTCTGATACAGTTCACCTGCCAGCTATGCTAGTTCTCCTTTATTGCCTTCCTACTTAGTGGATACCAAGGTATTTGTAGGTGGCACACCTCATCACTAAGGACTTTTCATCCAGCAAAAAGAAAGTCATTGTCCCACTGTATTCATCCCTCATTAGACCTATTATAGAGTACAACGCCCCATTTGATATGTACCTCACAAGACATCTGCAACAGCTGGAAAGGCCGCAGAAATACCTCACTAAAAGAATCACAGGCCTAAAGCAGATGCCCTATGCTGACAGTCTAAAAAAACTGCAGCTATACTCTGTGGCATATTATCTACTCAGAGGTGATCTCTGCTTAACATACAAGGCCATGTCAAACACTGAGCTGTTGGACGTACTCCACTTAAAGAAATCCCAATCCCTCAGAGACACAAGCTCCAGGGATCTAAACCTTGTCATCACAATGAACAAAACATGCTGGAGGGATAGGTTCCTGACCCAGAGACTCCCCATAGTCTGGAATAGACTGCCCATACATGTCAAGCAGAGCACCCTTTTCAAAATGAACCTTGACGATTGGATGGGAGATAGGAAATCCACCGTGGGGATCACATCAGTCATCCTGCTAGACAGGGGTCCAGGGAAGCAAATACTGTGGGAAGAAATATCCAGGGAATTGTTATGGCTAGGCTTGTATAGGTGTTTGGGCCAATAACCTAGTACCAACCTATGAACCTACTGCTGTTTTCCCTTCCCATTGCCTTCCTGTTTAAGCCCCGATGCACACTGTGCACACCCAGTGCTCAGATGTCAACAGAGCTGCTATTTCCTATTTTTTTGTTTTTTTGTTTTGTTTAAAACCTGGTGCATGGTGTGCACACCTGTTTAGGTAATGTAAACACTGCTAGGCAGCCTCAGACACACACCATTCCTTAGCTGTGCTTAGCTGAGGGCAAACACGAGCCATAGAGCTCCAATAAGCTTACAGCATGCATGACACTCCCCCTTATGAGGTCATCCACCTCTTAGACTTATACAATGGTGTTGCTGCACCTACACTGTTGGGTGCAAGCTAACACTGCCAGAAAATCTGTGATTCAGTATCAATCCCCTCATTTGCATAAAACAGAATGCTAATTCATAGTTACCACACTCACACTCAGCCTCCCCCCTTAGCAACCACTATTCCTTGGTATTGTTGTCTTATGCATGCCATTGACTATTATGGAAAAATGCTGATTTTGGTTTAAAAGCTTATTTCCAACTTTTTTCTTATTTTCGGGCCAATCCTGTTTGCGCACCGCTGCCCTATGCTTAAACGGCCAAGATTGGCCAAAACATAAATAAATAAACTTGTTTTTTATAAAATTGCAGCTAATTTTCATGCCAATTGCCATATATTTGGCCATTGGCATGCCTACTACATTGAACAGATGCTTTCTTTTGAGCTGTCATGCCTCCATTTTATAATTTGCAGAAATGTATCTGCTTAGTAACCGAATACATTTCTGCAGGTTACACTATTCCTGCACAGATGCCTGCCTGCTTCCTGGATCACGAATTTACCTCATTTGCATGGTTTTCAACAGCAAATGAGGTAATTAGCATATAGCAGTGGTGTCCCTGCAGGAATAGTGTAGGAGCATTCATGCACGTCCCGGGAGCTCATTCCTGGATCGCTCGTCTGCCATGTTGCATGCAGCAGCTCTTGCACTATTCCTGTACTCTGTGCAGAGCTTGCTGAATCTGGGGGAATGTTTTTGCAGAGGGGCAAGCCCCACAGCACTCCCCACACCCTATTTATATATCAACTCCAAGATCGCTCTACTATGGGGAAAAGGGCACACTCCCTCATCTCCACTTTACTTCAGCCTCAGTCAAAATGGTTCAACATTTTAAAATGTCATATGGTCTTGACCATATGGGTTTTGACATTTCAAAAATTCAATCTTTTGAAGTAGACACACCCTCACACATACACACACACACACACACACACACACACACACACACACACACATACACATTGGACACTGTCAAGCAGCAATTTGATCAGCAGTGTGTTTGGGTAAAGAACGAGACTTGATTGCACACTTTGAGTGTTGTATTTATCAGAAGCAGAATGTTCAAACTGTGTGTAAGCTAAGTGGGTTGGATTAGGAATGCATGTTTTTATGGTTTATAGTCAGAGTAAGGACTAGGTGGGGGATAGAATTAGTGGTGTGCAGTGTGCGTGTGTGTGTGTGTGTGTGTGTGTGTGTGTGTGTGTGTGTGTGTGTGTGTGTGTGTGTGTGTGGGTGTGTGCGTGTGTGGGTGTGTGTGTGCGTGTGTGTGTGGGTGTGTGTGTGTGTGTGGTTAATGCTCATTGTTTAGAGTTAAAGTTAAGGCTAGATAAATGCCTCTCCCCTGCCCATCTCACTTCCACAGGGCATTGAAAACCTCCGATTAGACACTGTTATAAGAAATCTAAGCACTTTTGATGATAATTCCTTATTGTTTGATCATCATGTCTCTATAGTAGTTTGGAAAACTTTCTATCCTGCTCATTTAATTTCCAAAAACAGTTCCAGTAGAGCTGAAGAGGTCTTAGTTTCCCTTTTGCATCTCATCAGATTCATTATTGAATATAACATACCTTTTGGGATGTATTTGTCTAAACATATCATTCAACTTGAGAGACCTCAGAGATTTTATTAACTCATTACATCCAAGTGATGCCTCCAGGCGGATCTGTAGTTAACTCCTACTGACGTCTCTAGGCATGAAATATTGCTTGTTCATATTTGCATCAATAATTCCAAAATCATGCTATGTATAAGGTTTTAAAAGATTTCATCTTAAAGCTTACACAATGGCAAACTCAACTGCATTAGTATTTCACCTCTGTCTAGTGCAGGTAAACAGATATTAACTGTTATTTTTATAATATTAATTTATCTAGATATAATTTTTCACATTTTTCTAAATATCTCAACAACCAAGTAACACAGATAGAACTCCTTAGCCTCATATGAAAGCTCTTAGCTAGATGAATAAAACACTGCTGACAGTATGTGTGTAATTTGAGTGGTTGCTGAGACATTGTAAGTTGTTTTCAACATATTACAAATGTAAAAAACAAGCAAAGTGCAGTTCCACGGCTGATAAAAGACGAAATTCCAAATCCAATGTAGTCAAAAAGTTTAATAAAAAAGAGATGAGCACTTTCACAATTTAAACAATTGCTTCTTCAGGTCACAAAAAGACCAAAAAAATGCAGGTTTAAATACTACATCAATTAACAATAATCAGTCATGTGCTATGTAAAAAAGTAGTACATGTGCTCAGGAAGAGAACTATTTAAAGACAACCACAGTAAAAAACATCCTTCATAAGAAACGTGTATAAACAAGATACATAAAAACTATATTAAAAAATCCATCTTTACACTGAATGACCTGAAAATCTAGATATATTTATATGTTATATTAACTAATGTAGTATAAATATTTTATAAATGACTTTCTCAAACCTCTGTTCTTTATTTCTGGTTTCAGGGGGACTACATCATTTAGACCGGAGCCTTTATGCACTCTGAGTCTAAGAATCCATCTAGTTTTATTGCGTCCAGTATTATTAATAATGTAACCTAGCCTCATATCAGTCCTGGTGACCTCCAATACCTGAAAGGCAAATTTATGCTGATCCCCTTCCTGTGCTACATGTTTAGCAAGTGCACTGTACTCTAATCTTTTACTAATACAATATAAATAGTCTCTTATCTGTTCACGGACACGTCTATTGGTATTGCCAACATAAAATTTTCTACATGTCATACACTTAGCTAAATATACTAGATTTTTGGTGTTATAATCTGCTTTAAACATTAAACATGAACTTATACCCAGAGTCAGAATGTATAAAGCTCGGATCTTCATTTATACTAGTACAAAAATTACAAGCACCACATCCCTTAGTGCCTATCAGTATATGGTTCATATCTTGCCCTTCATGTTTAGGGTAACATAACTGTCTTCTTAACGATTTTTTATTCCTGTAAACAAAAGAGGGGTTAGTTCCAAGAATTCCAGCTGTATTTTCATCAGTTTGCAAAACATGCCAATGTTTACTAACTATATTTTTAAAAACATTGACTTCACCACTGTATGTTAAATTAAAACAAAATTTTCTATCTCTAGATCTATAGTTTGAAACATTTCTTCTCTGGGGTGAGGAAAAATAAGGTTTACCAAGATTCTTCCTCTCCTTCCTGATTGCTTCACTTGTTTAATACTAAGTCATATTTGTCTAATATAGGTCTTAATTGTTTTTCAATATAGATGGAAAAAGATTCTGTTAACCAGCCAGTGCCCGAAACAATAGGTCTAAATTTAGGGATTCGTGGGTCCTTGTGTACTTTAGGTAACCTATGTAAATATGAAACTAGTGGTTGTTCAATCATAAAATTTTGAAACATTTCCTTGGAAATAATACCCATCTGCAGTGTTTCCATAAGTACTCTCTGCACTCTTGATTTCATTGCTTCTATTGCAACCACATCAATTTTCTTATAAGTGTTGGAATCACTCATCATGTCCCTAATAGTATCAAAATAGTAGGCCCTATTCATAATAACTATTGACCCGCCTTTATTGGCTGGACGTATAACTATAGTACAGTCATTATGTAAATTACTAAGAGCCAATTTTTCATCAATAGATAGATTGACAAACTTCTTACATTTTCTGTTACCAAAAAAAGTTATAGACATCTTCTTCACATAATTTGAGAAAAAATTCAAAAGCAGGATTAGTTGCAGGTATAAAAGCACTAGGCTTTCTAAAAAGACAAGTGGCATCACTAAATTCTTGATCTTTAAAAATGACTTTCAAAAACAAATTACGTATAAACAGTCTAAAGTCTAATAAAGTTTCAGGTAAATCAGCCATCTGGGCAGGAATGAATGTACCTTATATTCAAGTTCTGTAAGTATTCGATCCGAAATGTTCCATACTAAGTTGCATTGTTCATGTTCCACATCCTTTCAGGGTATAATTGCTGCCTTGGAAATGTTGCTTCCTTTTTATCCCATTTCCCTTTGAAGTACTTTCGACCGATGTTGCCTTGTGCCTCTTGAAAGGGATAGATAGACAGGAAAAAAATTGTTCGCTTACCACGGAGCCCACTTTACTTCTAACAACAGGCTCCACTTCTTGAGCTCTATCTACAGGTTGCTGTACCAGAATGGCAAGAGCCTCATTCATAAGTGGCGTCCTGTACACTGAATGTGTTGGAGCACTCTGAATAGAGGGCGGGACTTCCTTTCCATTGTAGGTGTAGCTATGGTAACAAGATTCTCATTCAACTCATTCACCCTGGGTGTGTTACGCATCACAATTAGTTCTCTGGGCCAAGCAAAAATCCAATTGCTGCTGAAATCACGGATGTCACACTGAAGTTTTTTCTTTTTAGTTGTAAGTAAACTCTGTTCATAAGCTGATACTCAATCAATGAGTTCACTACAACATACATCAGCAAAAACATCACCAGCCTCTTTGTATAACTGAGTGTGCGCTAATTGTATTTTATTATCCAAGGAATGCTCAATAGGTGTAAAAAAAGTCTATCAAAAGCTGTATATATATCTGAAACTAGTATCTAAGTTGATCTGCTGTCATTTTGCAAGTAGCTCAGCATAAGTGTCACCATAAGCAGGCATATTTCACCTCTGTCTAGTGCAGGAAAACAGATATTAACTGTTATTTTTATTATATTAATTTATATAGATTATATAGATATAATTTTCACATTTTTCTAAATATCTCAACAACCAAGTAACACAGACAGAACTCCTTAGCCTCATATGAAAGCTCTCAGCTAGATGAATAAAACGCTGCTGACAGTATGTGTGTAATTTGAGTAGTTGCTGAGACATTGTAAGTTATTTTCAAAATATTACAAATGTAATTGTTACTGTGCTTACTGTGACTTATAACATTATGTTTGCAACTTAGAAGCTAAAGAATACTAGCACTATAAAATAGTTTATGCTGAAGAGTTTGCCATTTATACTTCTTTCGTAACCCTTATGGTTCCAGAGATATGAACATTTTTGTTTGAAATGTGATGACATAATTTGATTCTGTCCAAAGGCTTAGGCTCCACCCATTGGAAGTTACAGTGCAAATTTCCTGAGCTCCAATGGAGTGAATGAGCTAATGAAAAGATCAGTTGTCTTAAAATCTTAGTTATCTGGACAGACTGGCAGCCCTCTCACTGTATTCACTTTGCTGATATGTTTTCACTGAGTTGTTTTTCCTTAATGAGTTTTCACACTTAATAGGACACATTTAAAAATGTTATTCCACTCCAGAGGGAACTATTCATCCTATATAATACAGATTTTGTCCCATATACTACAGATTTTTCTCATTTTCTCCATGGCTAGCCAACATAAGACTTAGTGTATATTAGGAGTAGAGGGCATTGTTGGTGTTGCGTCCTCATATGCAAAAATATGTTTTAAACTTTAAAGAGTTTGAGATAAAATGTGGGGAATTCTGAAAGAATGGGGACTTGCCCCCATATAAACGTAAGTTTTAGAAAAGAGAGTCTAGCAAAAAAGTGCATAAAACTGATGTAAATTTCCATAAGAAAAATGACTTCCTACTGAAATGTTAGCGTTCATAATGGCAACTGATGACACAGCAAAAAAAAATATATATATAAATAAATAAATAAATAAACAAGATCAAAAATGCAAATACCAAACATTTCTCTTCTCCTTTAAACTTGTTTTTGCAGGGGGGAAAGCCCTCTACACCTCCTGAACGTATAAATACCAACTTTGAGATTGCCATAGCTCAGTGAAAAGGGAATATTCCAAGAAACGGTCATCTCAAACTTAGTAAAAGCAAATCCATTTTAGTAGCCATTCAATCTCTGTATTTCAGGACATACTCCTGTGGGTCCTACCATTTCAAAGGTTACTGAGTAAATATACATAGTCTGAAGCCTAGTTAGTATGGGGCAAAGTGGCAGCTGACCCAGGTGCAAGGTGTTAGGAAGCACAATTGCAGCACCAGCATTTATACTACTTCTGATGTCATGATTTAAGTGCTTACCATAGAATTTAAAATAAAATATTATTTATTTATTTATTTATTTATTTATTTATTTATTTATTTATTTATGCACTTCGCTTTCTGATAAGGGGCATAGAGGACAGGAGCTCCTCTTTGAAACAGAAGTTAGGAGAGTCAGATTGGAGACAGTAGATAGATATATATATATATATATATATATATATATATATATATATATTTTTTTTTTTTTTGCTCCTAGATGAGCCAGCTATGGCTCTATAAATAGTTACTTTACTGTTTAGTTTATGTGTATATTCATTTTACTATAATTCTGGGGATTTTCTCCACAGACTGGTACGGAAAATGAGCTTTGAATCAGTCCATACCTCTTAATCTTTCATCTCCAAAATGTGGAACACTATTTAAGGAACAAACAGGCAACATGTGGAACACTTACTAACAGCTTCAGCTCACACATATAAAGGGTTCTTTCAATGAGTCATTATAATTTACCATAAATACATGTTAAAAAAAGTTCAGCAATGAATGTGTGATAAACGTTTTCCTTGTGGAACAGTGTGAAACATGGAATTTTTAAGACATAAAATGAAGAATATTCCCTATAGTAAGGTGCATTTGAGAGGTATGGAAAAGTCAGATAACCTGATGACCAAAGCATAAATAAGTAATGTAAACCCTTCCCACGCCTCTATATCTCCCATATGTCTAATTCATTATCATGTCCCTTCACCCGCTATATCTGTAGTCCTCATCCCTACTCTTGCAATCCTCTGACACCCTACCAATTCTAAATTGTCCTTTACTTATCTTCTAGTCCTCAGGTTTTAGTCTGTTGCCTATCTATTTTGTTTACATTCATTTCCATTGTAAATCTTTTCTGATTTTTTTTTAATTTCTCCAAATGCTTTCTGTTTCTACTACCATGACAGCAATGGACCCTATTCCTAAGTGAGTGCTCTTCTCAGTATCCACGGTGTAGCCAGAATTGCCTCCTTCTGCAGTTTGCATGGGGTTACATATATTGCTAGAATATGATTGTAAATTATTTTTATTAGTTCTGCTTCTACTAGCACTGATGAAACACTTTGGATTTCTTCCTTCCACATTGGTCTCATTTCAGCTTGCAAATACTAGCATTTTATGATTTTTTGTCTTCTAGTACATAAGACACTATGATTGCAGGATGTAGTAATTTCTATGATTACTGCTACTTTTCTCTATTTTCTTTGAATACTATATCTGGTTTTCTTGCATCTATTGTACCAGCTGTTGGTATTGTGATCTGAACTCTTCATAATTACCAATAATGCCTTGTGGTATAGAGATCCACAGCCATGCATGCATTACAACTGTCAGCAAGATGTGTAATGGTTTCCAGTTCTGCTTTGTAGAACCTGCATATTTCTGAGTCTCCTTTTTTTCAATGCGCTTTGTAAATGATGTGTAGCTAACCCACTATCTTGGGTCGTCGTTATTATTCTTTGATCTATTGGTTTAAATTCACCCCTCCTTAACTATTCCCGAGTCAAATCATGGTCAGTGCATAGATGTCTGAGGAATTTTCTGTACTTGTCACTACATTTGTGGACTTTACAATTTTCTTTCATCTTCTAATTGCCCTTTTCTTTATACTTTTTCTTTTTTTGGCACTTTCATGTGCTATCTGCTTCACAACTTCTACTGATTTAATTTCCATTCCCACTCTTTTCTGAAAGGATTCTACTAAACTATGCAAAGATGTCATCTTATACTTCTGTTTATGTGTCAGAACTTTTACTATGTTGGGATCAGATGAGGTCAGCAAATATACATATACATATATATTTGCGGCTACCCTTCCACCCATACAGTATAAGAAGGAATCAGTACTGCAAAGCTAAACAAGGATATACATTTTGAGCCGCAAGAGCACACTCAAGCAAATCTGCAGTCTGCGGCTACCACCCTACCCATACAGTCTAAGAAGGACTCAGTACTGCAAAACTAAACATGGATATACATTTTGAGCCTCAAGAGCAGGGTCAGTCCACCCAGGCATTCTACTTGTATGCATTATGAGAGTGAAGCTATCTCATTAGCAGTGTCTCTTAGTAGTTCTCAGCGTGCTAATAAAACTGACTGTTGTAGCCTTGTGCCCCCCCAGCTAGTGCAGTAATCCTAACTGCCCAATAGACAGTATACATTTAATTCAGATCTCTGTGATTAAATTAACCATCAAGCAGCCCTCTCAGTGCTTTCTGCCTTAGTTTGTATCAGTTGGAGGCCCACCTGTTTATTTGCATCTTTATGCATTCCCCTTCATTGCTAATGTATCTCCCTACTTTAATCTGTGCACAAACTGGCTACTAATAAGCAAGTCAATATGAAGACACACCCCCAACCTTAATAAACTGGCGATATTGAAGTGTATTAACCCACCCGATAGGCAGTAGCAAGTCACGCCCAAACCCCGCCTGTGACAGAGATGTCAGTACACCACCCACCTTTTGATTGAAAGCTGCCAAGTCAGTTTCCCTAGCTAGGAATGTCCAAAGGTAAAATACACATAGTCATAGCGTTGCCACCCCTCCGTTTTTTTTCCGGAGTGCCCGGAAATCAGTAGGGCACTCCGGTTCTCCGGTTCTTGTAATCGGAGTCCGGAAATAGCGACGTCAGGCTCGTCAGCACGTATTAAAAAAAAAAAACATTCCCGTGACCCGTCTTGGACTCTCGTTGATTGGCTGCTTGCTGCAGACGAGGCTCGTGCAGCAAGCAGCCAATCAACACGTAGAGTTAGTAGTCAAAGCCCTGCAAAGCCCGCGAAAATTTAAGAATATAAAACGGCGCTTCAGCTTAAGTTTTTACCTTTTACTTTTGTAGTACAAAGGGTGCTGCTTAAGATCTGAAATTCTTGCTTGGAGCCTTGGACATCGTCTTCAGTGGATTGCCTGCTGCCTGGAAGCCCTGCCTGGAAGCCCTGCCTGCCTGGAAGCCCTGCCTGGAAGTCCTGCCTGTCTGGAAGCCCTGCCTGGAAGCCCTGCCTGCCTGGAAGCCCTGCCTGGAAGCCCTGCCTGCTGCCTGGAAGCCCTGCCTGGAAGCCCTGCTGCCTGGAAGGATTGCCTTAGCCCTGCTGCTTGTCTTGCTTGCTGGAGGAGAAGTGCTGTGGACTGGGTGGTGGTGTGTTCCCCTGCTTGCTGGCCCTTTAGCTGCCTATTCTGTTCTGCAGCTGAGAGCTTGTTTTAGTAGCCCTGCTGCTGATTTTTCTGGAGGTAAGTGGATTTTTTTTTAATGGATTAATTCTTTGGAATTAAGGTAGATTTTCAAAGATTAGTGTGACAAGGGGAATGAAATATTGCCAGCACAGCTACTAGTGATTTTTTTAAATATTAAATTTATATTAATTCACTAGCTGTGCTGGCACTATCTCATTCATTGATGGTGACAAGATGTGTGTAACTATCTAGATGTTCAACATGTGGTGATTAACTAGAACAGTTTCTAATCTGGTTTTGGACTTGGTTGCAGTGAATGTATAATGACTTCATGATTTGTATAAGATGCTTGGACTGTAGATCTGTCTTTCTAGTCTGTCATCACCGTGATGTTTACCTTGACCTGTGTTTCTTCCTAGGGTGTCTTTCTAGGGTGTACAGTCTTCGTAGTATAGTGAGGCTTAAATGTAGCTTTTTTGTCTAGTTTGTCATCACAACTGTTTACCTTTTATCTGTGTTTTCTAGGGTATACCGTCTATACCAAAGCTTAGCTCATTTGATGTTACAGTGAATATATGATTACATGATTTGTATAAGATGCTTGGACTGTAGATCTGTCTTTCTAGTCTGTCATCACCGTGATGTTTACCTTGACCTGTGTTTCTCCCTAGGGTGTCTTTCTAGGGTGTACAGTCTTCGTAGTATAGTGAGGCTTAAATGTACTTATGCTGAAGGGTGGAGTAAAGGGGAGTGGCTATTAAAAGGAATGGGTGTGGCTTGATTGTGCATGGGGCGGGGCTTGTTTGTCAGGAAATGGCACAGTAGAAAGATGGCAACCCTACATAGTCAGCAGAGAACAATTAGACTTAAAAACGAGATTAGAAAGAAAAACGCTCACGACTGCAGATGAGAAATCAGATCATTACTTTATTTACCAAAGTTAATCGGCACAAATGTCCAAAGCCTTCCTTTTGTCTGTAGTGTGGAGAAAAGACAAAATGTTGCGCTGCCACTTACTCCTGAAATGTGTTATTTGTTGGCAATCATTGGGGCTTGAAGTCACTAGATAGTGACATAAATTTGAGTTTCAGTGTCCTTCAGAAAAATGCATGCTAACACAAATCCTGTTTATCACAACCAGATTCCGGATTCAGTACCTGATACTGTAATTGTACCAGGCGATACCAGTATATGTATGTGTCTTAAGTATAATCCATTTCAAGACGTGTTGTGTAACTGTATTTAGGCAAACTTATTTGATTTCAGCTTGTACTTGGGCATGGTTTCATGTTGTAAGGAAACATTTCTCACCTGGTTTCTTAAAGAATTGTACAGCAAGCCAAAAACGGCAGGGGAAAAATGCCTCAAAGCGGACACTGTTTTTTACAGACTGCAGCTATAAACTTATAGGGTGCAATGACATGTTTGCTGTGACATAAATGTCATAATGCATATGAAATGGGCACCTTAAAACATTTGTCATTCATATGACATTGGTGACTGATGGCCTCAATACTTTGCCCCAGAAATGCAGCTTTTACATGTGACATAGTAACGATACAATAGGAAAAGACAGACTTCAAGCACAGTCGATCACGCTTGAAAGCATGCATGCTGAGGCTGATAGATTTTACAAGCAATTTTCCAGAGCCAGTTCTCTGCAGAGAAATGTACAACTCTGTGTAACTGATGTCCTGCACTTCCAAAGTTAATACACTTCAATATCTCCAATAACACTACACAAGTGATCGCGCAGGAATATGGAGCCTTTAATAATAACTTCAATCAGGCAGATTTAATGCTTGTATTTTGTTTAAAAAGTGTATTAACCCACTTGAATGTGTTCGGTTGTCAAGATGCTTGTGTAACATTTGAATGGAAAGGCGATTCGTGTCATTATTGTGCTTACTAAATGCTCTGTTTTTGACATGGCTTTACCGTTACATTTGCATTGCGTGTCAATCACGGCACATTGCTATTGTTAATCCCTGCCCTCCGGCATGTCAATCACTGCGGGCACGGCCATTCCTGTGCGAACTCAGTGGTGGGTTAATACGCTTCAATTTTGCCAATAAACTTTGCTAACTCTTCTCTCCTTCACTTTACAGGTAGTTTGAATTATTACTTACCCCCCTCTGAGGCCTTCACTGATTTCCACTGATTGCCTTTCTGGTTTCTTTGCATTCCACCTGGTTTATACACCTTGTGCTACCTCCCTCCCCCAGTAGTAAGTCTATATTAGAATCCTGCTGAGCATGGAGCCATCTTTCTAGTCTCCCATCAGGACACAAGTGCTCTTCAGCAATTGCATTCTGCTTGCTGGTAAGCCATTAGACCTCAGGAATTTGTTTAAAGTATTCAGATTTGTAAAGTAATACTTACTTTTTGCTGTATTTGGATCTATACAACTAGTATTCATTTTTCTGATTCCTGACTACTGATCTGCTTATTTGTTAACTGGTTGATTCTGTCATTCAGCAATTGTACTTTACTGACACTACCACTGGAGCTATGTTGTCTCTGTGCTACTATGATGTACTAAAACTGCTTTTATAACTGTAATGTAAATCTAATTGACTTAGTGTTGGAGGCAGAAACAGTATTTACTGATTTAGCACTACAGTTGTCTCTGCTACTGATTCAGCTGTGCTGTTCAGTGTTCGTTTTCCTTTTTCTTGTACGCACAGGATAATTGGCTGATAAATGTATTGTGCATGATTTATTAACCTGTTTCCAAACTAAGTTATGGCACTGTGATGTGGTAACTGTTGAAGCACTCTCAGACTGTAGCAGTAGCATCTGTTCTCCTGCTTTATCCACACTACGCTCAGACTTGTATCTTTACACCCTTCTATCTCCTCATTACTTCCTTTGACCTGTCTTTGTCTCCTTCTACTAGCTTTGACCTGTCTTTGTCTCATTCTACTAGCTTCATCCTCTCTTTTTTTCTCTCTCTTTTCAGAGCACACTCAAGCAAATCTGCAGTCTGCAGCTACCACTCCGCCCATGCAGTATAAGAAGGAATCAGTACTGCAAACTAAACAAGGATATACATTTTGAGCCTCAAGAGCAGGGTCAGTCCACCCAGGCGTTCTACTTGTATGCATTATGAGAGTGAAGCTATCACATTAGCAGTATTTCTTAGTAGTTCTTTGCATGCTAATAAAACTGACTGTTGTAGCCTTGTATCCCCCCCAACTAGTGCAGTAATCCTAACTGTCCAATAGGCAGTATGCATTTAATTCAGATCTCTGTGATTAAATTAACCATCAAGCAGCCCTCTCAGTGCTTTCTGCCTTAGTTTGTACCACATGGAGGCCCACCTGTTTATTTACATCTTTATACATTCCCCTTCATTGCTAATGTATCTCCCTACTTTAATCTGTGCACAAACTGGCAACTAATAAGCAAGTCAATATGAAGACACACTCCCAACCTTAATACACTTTGCTGTCTCTTCTCTCCTTCACTTTACAGGTAGTTTGAATTATTACTTACCCCCTCTGAGGCCTTCACTGATTTCCACTGATTGCCTCTCTGGTTTCTTTGCATTCCACCTGGTTTACACACCTTGTGCTACCTCCCTCCCCCAGTAGTAAGTCTGTATTAGAATCCTGCTGAGCATGGAGCCATCTTTCTTGTCTCCCACCAGGACACAAGTGCTCTTCAGCAATTGCATTCTGCTTGCTGGTAAGCCATTAGACCTCAGAAATTTGTTTAAAGTATTCAGATTTGTAAAGTAATACTTACTTTTTGCTGTATTTGGATCTATACAACTAGTATTCATTTTTCTGATTCCTGACTACTGATCTGCTTATTTGTTTAACTGGTTGATTCTGTCATTTAGCAATTGTGCTTTACTGACACTACCACTGGAGCTATGTTGTCTCTGTGCTACTTGTTTGCTTGTGTCTTTCGGCTTTTCCCGGTTAGGGGTCGCCACAGCGGAACTCCCATCAGCTAATGATTGGCAGTAGATTTTTACGTACTGGCTTGCCGGGCCTAATACACAACCTTCAATGAAGGATCACCCATTCATGCATGTCGCCACACAGAAGACACTCTAACTGAGAATGAAATGGGCAACGTGTAACTGTGAGGTGACAATGCTACCGCAGCACCACCACTGCAACTGCTGTTATAACTGTAATGTAAATCTAATTGACTTAGTGTTGGAGGTAGAAACAGTATTTACTGATTTAGCACTACAGTTGTCTCTGCTACTGATTCAGCTGTGCTCTTCAGTGTTCATTTTCCTTTTTCTTGTATGCACAGGATAATTGGCTGATAAATGGATTGTGCATGATTTATTAACCTGTTTCCAAACTAAGTTATGGCAGTGTGATATGGTAACTGTTGAAGCACTCTCAAACTTTAGCAGTAGCATCTATTCTCCTGCTTTATCCACATTATCCTCAGATTTGTATCTTTTACACCCTCCTATCTCCTCATTACTTCCTTTAACCTATCTTTGTCTCATTCTACTAGCTTCATCCTCTCTTTTTTTTCTCTCTCTCTTTTCAGATCACACTCAAGCAAATCTGCAGTCTGTGGCTACCACTCCACCCATACAGTATAAGAAGGACTCAGTACTGCAAAAGTAAACCTGGATGTACATTTTGAGCCTCAAGAGCAGGGTCAGACCACCCAGGCATTCTACTTGTATGGGTTATGAGAGTGAAGCTATCACAGTAGCAGTATTTCTTATTAGTTCTTCGCGTGCTAATAAAACTGACTGTTGTAGCCTTGTGTGCCCCCCCCCCCCAGCTAGTGCAGTAATCCTAACTGTCCAACAGACAGTATACATTTAATTCAGATCCCTGTGACTAAATCAACCATCAAGCAGCCCTCTCAGTGCTTTCTGCCTTAGTTTGTATCACTTGGAGGCCCACCTGTTTATTTGCATCTCTATACATTCCCTTTCATTAATAATGTATCTCCCTACTCTAATCTGTGCACAAACTGGTTACTAATTAGCAAGTCAATGTGAAGACGCACTCCCAACCTTAATAAACTTTGCTGTCTCTTCTCTCCTTCACTTATAGGTAGTTTGAATTATTACTTACCCCCTCCAAGGCCTTCACTGATTTCCACTGATTGCATCTCTGGTTTCTTTGCATTCCACCTGGTTTACACCCCTTGTGCTATCTCCCTCCCCCAGTAGTAAGTCTATATTAGAATCCTGCTGAGCATGGAGCCATCTTTCTTGTCTCCCCCCCAGGACACAAGTGCTCTTCAGCAATTGCATTCTGCTTGCTGGTAAGCTATTAGACCTCAGAAATTTGTTTAAACAGCCTATAATTGCAAAGTACATTGCAAAGGTAAGGGAAAGCAGCTCTTAAACTTTACAAAATGCACCTAAACAGGCATGTCCAAGGGACAGCTTCCGGTGATTTCTCCTGTCCACCTGGTGAATATGGGCATACGGGGGCAATGCGGCAACTGCCTCATGTACTCAGACAATCCTCTCCTCTTACCACCCAACACTACAACCTGTGAGAAATGCACTTACATAGTCAAACTGGAAGCAAAGCTCTCTCCAGCCAATATTGTGCTAGACAGCCAAGAGGAGAAGGTTAACACCTGCACTACACCTCTAGCAACTCATAGCCCTTCAAAACCCACACCATCAACACCCACACATAGCAACACTAAACCCACATATGCGGAGGCCCTTAACATTAACCTGCCCAAGCAACAAGGACCTCCGAAGCTGAAACACAAATACCCGTTACAACCAAAGTGACACATAGTTCACAACACCAGTGTGCCACCCAACAACAGCCCATAAGGCAAGACAATGTACCCAACACTTTAGTCATAGGTGACTCTATAGTCAGGCACACTGAAGTCCCACTCACTAGGCTGAACAAGGAGAAAATGACAGTCAGTTGC
This sequence comes from Protopterus annectens, assembly GCF_019279795.1. Lineage (NCBI taxonomy): Eukaryota > Metazoa > Chordata > Ceratodontiformes > Protopteridae > Protopterus > Protopterus annectens. The sequence goes on from NC_056733.1 coordinate 1,524,077,249, forward strand.
CTGTCGGGTGCCAGGATCCACCACATAACGCATGCACTCAAGTCACTCCACAACAAGTACAAATATGACTCTGTCATTGTCCATGCTGGAGTGAATGACTTGAGACGTACCTCCCTGGACTACATGAAAAGAGACATGGAAGAGCTCTTGGATCATGTGGTCCAGGCAGGTATGACCCTAGCCCTGAGTAGCATCCTGCCTTTGCCCAGAATGATACCACAGTATAAGGACAAAATGATTGACTTCAACAATTGGCTAAGCTTCTGGTGTCATTCAAAGGGGATCCAGTATTTGTCTGCCTGGGAAGACATGATCGACAAACCAAGATGCTTTGCCAGAGATGGTCTGCACCTATCACCCCTGGGATTCAGGTTACTGGCTAAAGCTCTTGCCACCCCTATAGTGCCTTTTTAGGCAAGGTTCAAAGGATAAAACCACCACCATAACAGATACAAGCATGCAAAATCTGAAGGTAATGCCACTCAATGCTAGAAGTCTAAACCTCAAAATGCACTGTCTCGAGGCACTCCTAAAAATGGAGAACATCGATATCTGTGCAGTAACTGAGACCTGGTTCAAGGCTCCAGAGAGCATCCCTGCAATACCAGGCTACAACTCTTACCACACGTTTCGGCCACAAAACCAAGACCGAAACACTAAAGGTGGAGGAGTGTACATATTCACCAAGGATATTCACCCCTCCAGGCTAGTTGCCCAACACAATGCATCTGAAATTCTCCTGGTGCAACTAACACTAGGTAAGACTGCAATCCAAACTGTAGCTTGCTACAGATCCCCCACCATGCCCCAAGATTCTCATTACACCTTTCTAAACATACTGGAAAATATTAAGATACAACCAAACACCCTAATACTGGGTGATTTCAACTATCCTTCCATTAACTGGGAAAACTACTCAGGTACCAACTCCATTTCCCAATGGTTCTTGGAATTCATAAATTCCAATGCCCTGGATCAACTAATCCATTGTCCCACCAGGGGTTCCAATATCCTAGATCTGGTCATTGCCAACATGGGAGATAGATGCTCCACACCAGTGGTCACCCCCTCATTGGTCAGGTCTGACCATAAGCAAATCACCCCAACATCCACACCCCCCCAAGCCCCCAGTAAGGAAACCTCCTTAAAAAACTTCTCCAAAGCCAACTTCATGCTACTGAAGTCAGAAGTGACAAACTTCATTGCACCCATGCAGACGGGATCTGAAAGTTTGACTGCAGAATCCTACACTAAGGCACTGTACGAGCACATCCACACGTGCATGGATCATGACATCGCAAATAGAACCAAGATGCTCTTCTCCAAAAAAAGGAAGCCAATCTGGTGGTCTCCTGCTATAAACAAACTATACCCAGAAGGAAGAAACTGTTGCAGAAAAGAGGAAAATCCTAGCATGCAAAAAACTCCCTCACCAGCCTCAGTAAGAAGCTGAAATCCCTCATAAAATCCTCAAAAGCTAGTTACGAAAATAAAATTGCCAAAGATTCCAAGGACAACCACAAGATATTCTATAGTAATTTCAGGAATCTAAATGGCATTAATTATACTGATCCCAAGGATATTGCCAATATCCTGGTAGATTGATTTAGTGCCAACTTCACCCCCCTCTCACCCCCTAAAGGGCCCATCTCAATACCAAAAGATTGCCAAATTCTGGTAATCATGGCCACACAGGTAGAAACTGCACTCTCCAAAGCTAAGAATACAGCATCCATGGGACCAGATGACATCCCAGGCTGTGTACTACATGAACTACAAAATGAACTGGCACCTCACCTAAGTGTCATGTTTAATCATAGCCTCACCTCAGGCTTTGTGACCACTGAGTGGCGCACAGCTACAATTATCCCACTCCACAAGGGGGGATCCGTCTTGGATCCCGGGAACTACTGTCCCATCAGTCTGACAAGCCTGATCTGCAAGGGCATGGAACCATTATCATGGAACTTATAAACAAAGACATTGGCAACCTTCAAACACTGGACCCCACCCAGTTTGGGTTTGTGAAGGGCTGATCTTGTCTCCTGAATCTGACTGACTTTTTCAAATCAATCTCCAGAACTGTGGACGAGGGTAAGGCAGTCCACACAGCCTATCTGGATCTCTCCAAGGCCTTCGACACCATCCCCCACTCTGGAATCATTGATAAACTTACTAAGCTGGGCATAAATCCCTATCTCACTTGATAGGTTTCCAACTGGCTTACTGACAGAACCCAGACTGTAAAAGTAGCCGACTACAAATCCAGCTCCAGACAAGTGACAAGTGGAGTACCTCAGGGTTCGGTCCTGGGACCACTCTTGTTTGGCATCTACTTCTCTGAAGTACAGGCCAACACTAAGGGACTCTGGCTAACAAAGTTTGTAGATGACTGCAAACTGGGAGCCATTACTGAATCCCCAAATGATGTGGATATTCTACAAAAGGGCCTTACAGAAACAGATGCCTGGTGCCAGAACCATGGGCTCAAACTTAATGCCAAGAAATGTATAGTTATCCCCTTTGGAAAAAAAAATATGTACCCATGAATTACCACATAGGTGGCAGGACACTAAACATCGAAAGTGTGATGAGAGACTTAGGGACACAGGTGGACAGTGGTCACACTTTCGATAACCACATCGCCACAACAGTCGGGAAATCCTTCTATGTGGCACACCTCATCACTAAGAGCTTTTCATCCAGAAAAAAGGAGGTCATTGTCCCACTGTACTCATCCCTCTTTAGACCCATTATATCATATAATGCCCCGTTTGGTATGTACCTCATAAGATATCTGCAACTGCTGGAAAGGCCACAGAAATACCTCACTAAAAGAATCACAAGCCTAAAGCAGATGCCATATGCTGACCATCTAAAAAAACTCCAGCTATACTCTGTGGCATATCGTCTACTCAGAGGCGATCTCTGCTTAACATACAAGGCCATGTCAAACCCTGAGCTGTTGGGCATGCTCCACTTAAAGAAATCCCAGTCTCTCAGAGCCACACGCTCCAGGGATCTAAACCTTGTCATCACAATGAACAAAACATGCTGGAGGGATAGGTTCCTGACCTAGAGACTCCCCATACTCTGGAATAGACTGCCCATACATGTCAAGCAGAGCGCCTCATTGGCCTCTTCAAAAGGAACCTTGATGATTAGATGGGAGATCGGAAATTCACCCCAGGGATCATGTCAGTCGCCCTGCTAGACAGGGGGTCCAGAGAAGTAAATATTGTGGGAAGAAATATCCAGGGAATTATGGCTAGGCTTGCATAGGCTCTAGGGCCGATAGCCTAGTACCAACCTATGAACATATGAACCTATTAAAGTGTTCAAATTTGTAAAGTAATACTTTCTGCTGTATTTGGATCTATACAACTAGTATTAGTTTTTCTGATTCCTGACTACTGATCTGCTTATTTGTTTTAACTGGTTGATTCTGTCATTCAGCAATTGTGTTTTACTGACAATGCCACTGGAGCTAAGTTGTCTCTATGCTACTATGATGTACTAAAACTGCTGTTATAACTGTAATGCAAATCTAATTGACTTAGTGTTGGAGGTAGAAACAGTATTTACTGATTTAGCACTACAGTTGTCTCTGCTACTGATTCAGCTGTGCTGTTCAGTGTTCATTTTCCTTTTTCTTGTATGCACAGGATAATTGGCTGATAAATGGATTGTGCATGATTTATTAACCTGTTTCCAAACTAAGTTATGGCACTGTGATGTGGTAACTGTTGAAGCACTCTCAAACTGTAGCAGTAGCATCTGTTCTCCTGCTTTATCCACACTATCCTCAGATTTGTATCTTTTACACCCTCCTATCTCCTCATTACTTCCTTTAACCTATCTTTGTCTCATTCTACTAGCGTCATCCTCTCTTTTCTTCTCTCTCTCTCTCTCTCTCTCTTCAGAGCACACTCAAGCAAATCTGCAGTCTGCGGCTACCACTCCACCCATACAGTATAAGAAGGAATCAGTACTGCAAAACTAAACAAGGATATACATTTTTGCCTCAAGAGCAGGGTCAGTCCACCCAGGCATTCTACTTGTATGCATTACGAGAGTGAAGCTATCACATTAGCAGTATTTCTTAGTAGTTCTCAGCGTGCTAATAAAACTGATTGTTGTAGCCTTGTGTCTCCCCCCCCCCACTAGTACAGTAATCCTAACTGTCCAACAGACAGTATACATTTAATTCACATCCCTGTGACTAAATTAACCATCAAGCAGCCCTCTTAGTGCTTTCTGCCTTAGTTTGTATCACTTGGAGGCCCACCTGTTTATTTGCATCTTTATACATTTCCCTTCATTGCTAATGTATCTCCCTACTCTAATATGTGCACAAACTGGTTACTAATAAGCAAATCAATGTGAAGACACACTCCCAACCTTAATAAACTTTGCTGTCTCTTCCCTCCTTCACTTTACAGGTAGTTTGAATTATTACTTACCCCCTCTGAGGCCTTCACTGATTTCCACTGATTGCCTCCCTAGTTTATTTGCATTCCACCTTGTTTAAACACCTTGTGCTATCTCTCTCCCCCAGTAGTAAGTCTATATTAGAATCCTGCTGAGCATGGAGCCATCTTACTAGTCTCCCACCAGGACACAAGTGCTCTTCAGCAATTGCATTCTGCTTGCTGGTAAGCCATTAGACCTCAAGAATTTGTTTAAAGTGTTCAGATTTGTAAAGTAATACTTACTTTTTACTCTTGTCTTGCTGGGCTCTGCCCTGCTCCGTTCGCCTTCGCTAATGCTCGGGCTCTCCCTGCCCCCTATACCCTCCCGCTTCCACTACCTCTACATTTAAAGTAATCACAGCCACACCCACAGCTCACCCTCACATCACATCCACCAATCACAACGCCTCAAGTCAGATCACATTATACCACACCAACTTGTTCCACACAAAATACTCCCAATCACTCTCATTCCCACTAGGCATTTTTTACATCACCCACACTACTTACCCATCCACATATAGTGCAATCCTATAATTCCTATTCAGAGCCCCACCTAGATCCAGCTTAAACTTTACAACCATGACTATCTCACAACTAACTCTAGTCCATCTTCTCATAATTCTTTATAACACCACAAGTTATCACTCTAGCAATATCCCTAAACTTAGTAGCACAACATTACATTATGCACTCATATACAAACACAGCACATTATAATAATATCTGTCCACAATTGTTCAAGATCTACATAATGGACCAATTCAGAACTAATGCTCTCATTCCTACTCCAAATAAAACACAATACTTTCTCACACTCCTCACCAAACTCCAACATCTGTATCACCATTTTAACACCAGGCTCACCATAAGTGGAAATATTCACCCCAACCCACGCCCAAATCCATCCTGTCTAACGCAAACTGCTCCAACACAAATGTCAGAATATAACACCCCCACTATCTTCATCCCTGGGCAAATCAACAACAGCAGCAAAACCAACCATTTTTAATGCTAAATATTAATATTAGAAGTATCAAAATTAAAATACCTGAACTCCAGGCCACAATAGCACACTATTCCCCAGACATAGTTGCTTTAACAGAAGCCTGGCTAAATAAAAACATAGCTAACTCAGAAGTTCTCCCTACTGACTACAATATCATCAGACAAGACAGACCACTTTGTAAAGGGGGAGGAACTGCCTTACTGTAAAAGTCTAACTTAACTGTACATAAATTACCAAACTCCTACTTCTCCCCCAATAATTGGGACATACTTATCTCACAACTTCAACTTCACCCTAAAAAGGTCATCACCACAATTGTGATCTATATTTCATCTGGTAATACACCTGCTAGCCTTGAAGACTTAATATCCTGGTGTTCTTCCACATAGTCACAAGAAACCCTTATTCTGGGGGATTTCAACCTATATTGGTTCGCTTGCATATCAGAACCACCAAGTAATCTATTAAATCTCCATGGCTACCAGCTAGTCCAAATTCCAACTAGATGTGATAAAAAATCTAAAAGGGAATCCCATCCTTGACTAGGTCCTAACAACCTCACATTGTACCCCCACACAAGCAGTCTCACAGACACCTTAAGTGACCACAACATAATATACTTTATACGTAGTAGAACAAGCATATGCAAAACCACTAACTATATATCCCCTAGAAACACAAAAAAAAATCTCTCCTGAGGTCCTCAACACTTTACTCTGTAACTGTGACTGGACCCCCCCAAAAACCCTTCCACTTGACCAGGCTGTAGCATATTTCAACAAAACATTTCTACAACACCTAGACACTGTCACTCCATTGCGCAAAATCAAGGTTAGAACCTCTACAAACCCCTGGCTCAGTAAAGAAACCAAACAAATCCTCAGGTCCAGAGACACCGCCTGTCTTTACTATCAAAAAAACAAAGAAACACAAAGCCTAACTAAGTACCAAGAACTGCGCAACTGTGCAAAAAAATGCATTAGGCTGGACAAAAAAAATCCTACTACACGACATTACAAACTAAATACCAACACAACCCCAAAAAGTTTGGAAAAATGTAAACCAACTACAAAAATCCACCCAAAAGGCTACCCCAAAACCAACCATCCCTGACACTAAAGTTACCATCGAAACACAATTCAACTCCCACTTTGTGAACTCAATTCTATCCTTAGTATCACAGGACAGTTCCTTCCTCACTACCCCCCCCAACATAAATAACACTAATACATGCTTTACCCTCAAAACAGTTTCCACCACTTCAATCAAAAGCATGCTCTCCAAACTAAAAACCTCATCAACAGCAGTCGACTTACTCCCCAGCTATTTCTTGAAACTCACAGCAGATGCTATTGCTATCCCAATCTCCACTCTCATAAACAGATCAATTGTTGAAAACCATGTGCCCAAACTCTGGAAACTATCCTATGTTACACCCATACATAAAGGCAGGACCTCCACTGAACTTAATAACTACAGACCCATTGCTTTACTCTCCCCCCTGGCCAAAATCCTAGAAAAATGCATCCATACCCAGATGCTAAAATATCTCCTAGACAGCAATGCAGGTGTCAACTCTTTTTTGGATATGTCCAGAGCATTTGGCACAGTCTCACACCAAATCCTGCTAAACAAACTAAACCAATATCACCTATCAAATTCCACTTTTACCTGGTTCCAAAGCTACTTAACTGACAGGTACCAAGCTGTGAAATGGGAACATTTTCTCTCTCCTCAGCTGCCTATAACTATAGGAGTCCTACAGGGTTCTATCTTAGGACCACTACTATTCACAATCTTCACAAATGACCTCCATACCTCCACACAGCATGCATCTATCATTCAGTATGCAGATGACATTACCTTAATATGTGTTGCACACAACATTCCCACCCTCCTGCAAACAACTCAACTAGTATTCACTGATGTTGAAAACTACCTTACCAAAGCCCAACTTATCCTCAAGCCAAAGAAAGCTCAGCTAATGATTATAACCAGTTCTAACAAAAACACTAGTAACAGTCAATTCACTATCTACTCCACAAATGCTACTCCAATCGCTCCAGTGGCACAGGCTAAGCTATTGGGAATAACCATAGACTCCCATCTAAAATTTGATAGTCATCTCAATTTAACTATTAAAAAAGTACATGCCAAACTGGGATCACTCTACTGTATCAAACCATTTCTTGCCAATAACACAAGATCAGCCATTGTTCACTCCCAACTTCTATCCACCCTACTCTATGCATCTCCCATTCTGACTAATCTCAACAAAACTGAATTAAGCAAAATGGAAGCCTGCTATAACAAAATTGCCCACTTTGCTGCAAATTGCTCATATAGAACTCATCCCTGCACTGCTTTGAGACAGCTCCACTGGCTTGAACTGCCCAACCTCCTAGCCTACAATCAGCTCTGCCTCTGTCATTCGATCTATTACCTCCCCAATAAGTGTCCTGTCCTCAAAAACCTAGTACAGCATCACTCAGCCAAAAGGCCTCTTAGATCATCATCAAACTACTATTAGAAGTCACCAACAGCTACAATAGCTTGGGAGATGTGCTATATAGTAGTTCAGTGGCTGAAAAATGGAACTCTGTCCCCACTAGCATTCAAAACACATCATCCAAAGCCTCCTTTAAAGACCTCATCAGGCAACATCTCAAGCAAAGTTGGCAATGCCATGATTGCTCCCCAGGCTAGTGAAAGTGGATAAGGTACATATACTAAACCTAGAGTACTTGATAATAGTTTTCAGTCTTATTCACAAACACTGGCTAATCTACAATGAATGTACTGTGCCTGTGTACTATGTATGTATTCTACCTATGTTCTAAATTTCAGTTGTACACCACAAATCTATTAATTACCTTTATTTTTAAATTAATATTTTTTTGTTTGTTCTGTCTACTGTAACTGTTGATGTGCTGCATACCACTGTAAAAACATGTCTTTTGTAATTTGTGTGTATACTGATCATGTCTAAATAACTAAATGTATCTGTAATATTTCTATGTGGAGCTTTTCTCCCCCAGGCCTCTGCTGAAAAAGGGCCTTTTCGGCTCAGTCAGACACCCCCGGTTAACAAATGTAAAATAAAATAAAAAAAAATTATATATATATATATATATATATATATATATATATATATATATATATATATATACAGTCCCACAACTGCAGACCCATACACAGAGGAGGCCAATACCTTGTTCTGAATAGGGATATATAACCTTGTTAGTATACACTATATTTTATATATCATTTGATAAACATGAAGCATTTTCTTGCTTTCTAATCTGTTTCAGTGCTGTTCAGAGCCATTCAATCATACCAAAGCTGCAAGATCTAAATGATTTACAGCCTGGACTTTAATCCTAGATGTCAATGGAGTTTTCAGTATCAACTTTAATCATCTGAAGTATTCCTTAAAAAACATGTATTCTCATTTGTTCATTTTATTGCTGTCCTTTCAACTATTCCCAAATATTTATCCATTCTCTTCTGCTCATCTTACCTTATATCACATTCCTGTCCCTGGTTGATATTTTCTTGGCACTGCAACTTTCCTTTTATAAATGTTGCTTTTGCACATTTATCAAGATCAAATGTCATTCCTATATCATCTGAAAAGTTTTAACTATTTCTAATTGTGCGTACACATGCTCATCTCATGAGCAATGTAGTTTTTAATCACCCACAAAAAAGTTGATGAGATATCTTTGAATAAAGCTGGTTTCTAGAATTTAAACTGTAATCATAACCCATTCTATGAAGTAAAGAGCTTGATGGATTAAGGAGAAGGCAAAACAGCAATTGTGGCAAAAATTCTCCCTGCAATATCCTTTTTTGAATTTTCATCCTTAGGATAATAATTTAACCCTTATCGTGGCTCAGCTGGAAAGTGAATTGACACTGTTTTATAGTTGCTGCAATGCAATCAATATAAGATGTATCATACATCTATATTCGTTCCATTATCCATTAATGAAAGAGGTTGTCAAATGATTTTTTTTGTAATCTTTCTATGTCATACTTTGATACTTCCTCTTTTTATAGCTTTCTGTTATGGCTTTGCTTAACAATAGGTGATCCTTTTTTCCACATAACTTTCTTTAATTAACTTTTTGTTCTGTTGGCATAGCTGATTTTTTTTAGATAGCTACAAACTCTGTATCGATTACAGTGTATAGCTTGTCAGAAGGCAAGGTACTGGTCTATAGTTCCTAGAACGGTTTGCAGGATCACTCTTCATGATAAGTATGTTTTTTTTAACTGGGTTGGTGTCTGTTCAGGAAGTGCAGAAAAGTAATTTTTATTCAGGGCTAAATCTTTGTGTAAAATTGTTATTACCTTCAGTCAGAAGTTTAGTACTACATGTGGACTTGGGGTTTTCCATTTAGGAGCTTTTCTTAATTTTGTCTTATTTTTTCTAGCTGCTATTTTTCTTCCATTTCATATCCTCTACTTTAAAGCTTCTTGCTGTTTCTTTAACTCTTCTGTCCATTCAGTATATCTGTTACACTCAACAAAGTCTTCATAAATTCTTCTCCAAAATGTACCTATTAATCTATTATATATAATAATTATAATACCTGTTTTCTTAATATACAAAATCTTTTTAATACCTGGAATAATATGTTTTTTACTATGGAGGAGAGACTTACAATTATTAAAATGATAATATTCCCAAGATTTTATACTTAATACAATCAATAATACTTCCACCTACAAAAATAATTATCAAGAAACTGAACACACTAATGTTAAATTTCTTATGGGCACCTAATAGACCTAGGATTGCATTAAAGAAACATACTAATAGCTGGTCTCAAGGGGGTATTTCTTTTCCAGACTTTAATTTATATACTATCTCTTCTATTGTAAAAGTTATTACTTTATTAATAGATCAGTCATATGTCACAAAATGGAAAGATTATTGGGAGCTAATTAGTATACACTTCATGAAAATCTCCTTAACACATAAAAATATGATTGTAAATAACTCCATGTTATGGTTACTAAAGGAATTTTGTACTTCACCTATTACACCTAAACATATGGTTTGTTACCCATTAAATATTATTATTAGTTATCGTAACTTTATATTCATGCACCCTAAGTATAGGGAATGGAATTTTATTGTATTTCCTATAATGTATACTCAGGGTATGCTTTTGTCATCTACTTCTGAAGGAACTCATTTAGCTATAGATAATGATCTAAAGTACTGGTATCAGTTGATATCTGATAATAAAGTTAAAAATCTAGATTTCTTAAAACAAGAATTTGATCTAAGAGAAACTTGCTGGTTAGAGGTTCAGACCTTTAGACAACATCTCATTAATAAAATAGATTTAATGTCTATAACTGTTAAAGAATCTATTCCAACACTGATTGATTACTTGATATTAAATTTACAACATAAAGTTTCTGATAAAGGTAAACTTTCATACATACATAAAGTTATCAGACTAGAAACTTTTTACAGTGTAGATTCATACTGGAATTATTTCACTTCTATTAATGGGGACCCACCAAATCAACAAGATAAACAATATATATTGGAATCTGCTTATAGAACTACGTCTTCCATTGTCTGGAGACTTTATACATGGAAATTTTTACATAGATCTTTTTATACACCTATGATGATGAATAAAATAAATAATAAGGATAATCTATGTAAGAGATGTAATGTAGAAATTAATGCTGACTGGGCTCATATGTTTTATGACTGTATAAAATTGAAAGAATACTGGAAGTCAATTAATGAATTTTTGCAGGCTCTTTTTACAGATAATTTCATTATTTCTAAATCTCTTATATTATTCAACACACCTGTACCTCAAAGTGTTAAAAAGGTTAAGCTTCCTTGTTATGGTCTATTCTAGCAGTGGCTAGGAAAATAATAACTAGAAATTGGATTTCAGATACACCTCCTTCGTTCAATGAATTTAAAAATGTTATGAATATAGTGTGCCATATGGAAATAAACACAATTAGGACTAGAACAAATAGAAAAACATCTCATTTTATTGTATGGGATAATTTACAAAATTTGTTAAAAAAATTTTAATTTCAATAGCATGGTATTTTAGTTTAATTAATTGATCTGATTGTAGTGGATGTCTTTGTAAATACTTTAGTTGTTTTGTTGAATATTATAATAATACCTATTTTTAATTACTTGTATAAAATTGTTATGATATTTCTCTTATATGTTAAAACAATAAACCTGTTTTGAAAAAAAAAACAAAATGTACCTATTACTTCTTTTTTAGTGGTATTACTATGGCTTTTGATTTATTTCCAAATTCTCTGTAAGTTTTTACTATTGATTTGTTTCCATATTCTCTGTAAGTTTTTTTATGTGGGACATCAATGAATTCATTATTTTGCACTTCTCCCTTAATACTAATCAGCATGCCTTCTAAGTTTTTCTGCTTGTGGTAATATCTTTTTAGTTTATTTTTTGGTTTATTTGTTGCTTTATGGTTTTCTCTACTTGGTTCTCACATGGGGGCATTCTACTTGTTCTCTTCTTTTCTTTTGTTACTCTACATTTTTGTTTTTAACACTTTATCTGTTACTAGTTCAGCTGCAAAATAGTATACCTTGTTTCTTTATGTTGTATCACGTGACTTTCTCTTAATAGCCCTGATTTTGTTTTGCCAGTCTTCTAACATTTGGGTTCTTATTTAATTTCTGCAATTTGTTTCTTTCATCTATCTTAATATGTCTATCCATCACTATTAAATCAAACAGCTCTTACCTTAGATCATTTCTTTTGGACTGAGACCATCTTCTTTGCTCTTTCTTTTGCTGTACAATTCTAACTGAACTTTCATGCAAGTCTTCTAGAGAAGATTCCAGAACATTGTCCTGTGTCATATTTTCTTCAAATGTATCCTGCTCTATTTGATGCTCCTCCATCATTGGTCCATCACATTGTAATGTTACCTGTGTCAAAGTTTTCACTATTTCCTCTTCTTTTCATTGCTTTGCAATTCTAATTGTATTTTCATGTAAATCTCTTACAGAAGGCTCCAGAACATTAATATGTGGTATATCTTCTTCAGATGTTTCCTGCTCCATCTGTCGATCCTCCATTTGGGGACTTATTGGCCCATTATGTTGTGCGACTGCCTTTTTTTGTCCATAAACTCTCCATAAGGACTACTAGTTATCACATTAGTTGGTCTGAGATTTATTGTTTTCAGATCGCTTCTAATGACTAGATGAACACCAAGTTTAATTCCTGTTTATTTCATATTCTTTTTATAAAACACTGTCATTTGCATTTAATGTATAAAATGCAAGTTTACTGTTGCTCTTATTTTTGCTTGCAGCATATATCATTAAGATCAAATTCAAGGCAAGTGCTTGTCTGGTTGTGTGCTGTATAAGGATAAACCTCTGACCACAACCCAGATGACTAGAGTTTGAGCAGCAAGTGCTGAAAGACCCAGATGGTTGTGGGTGAGTGTCTCTCACTGGATTGCACACTCCAGAAGGAGGGGGAGATGTTTCTTGGTTTGCTCACAGCAAGTCAAGACTTGCTGTTGGTCATTAACTGGGGCAACATTAGCTTTGTATCCCAAGCTATTGACAGTAGCTCTCAAGACTTGTGTCTGAGAGAGAGTGCACTCACACCAAGGCGGGCCATTGAATATCCAATGGCTACATTGTGTCGATCTTCTTACCAGCTGGAGTGGAGTTATGTAGCCTTAATCTTAAAAGTCAGGGCTGGTTTTAAAACTTAATATAAATCTCCATCTGTTCAGATTAATAAGGGTTTCACTGTAGAGCCTTCAAGAGGACAAGGGATTTGTTGCTGTATGAATTTGTGAGCCATTCTGTGAGCATTGAGTCTGCAGAAGTGGTTCTGTGGTGATACTGGATTTCTTCTATGGGCCAATGAGCTGTCAGCTAGAACAGCATGTGGGGTGGTATTGGCAAACCATTCACTGGGCATTAGGCTATAGTAAAGGCTAATCATCCTTGGATGGCTTAGTAAAGCACCCTTATGGCTCCCTGGATAACAACCCCCACTACCGGCAGCTCTTACCTTGAGACTAAGGGAAATTCCCAGGGTAGGGAATAAATGAGCTATATTCAGTTGAGATGATACATGATGGTTGGTAAGCATGGAGGCAAAAAGCAATTAGAATAAAAAATATCAGTCAAGTACCGAAGATTAAAACATGACTGCAGTTCTGAAAGTATTGCGTATTTAAACTCTTCCTTATTTAATGCTGAAATGTGCACCAGCTCTCTGTAGTAGTCATATTACCAGGAGTGTATTCATTTCTGTATCTGTAGAAACTGCATTCATTTTGTGAACATTTTGATAGTAAACCTTATATATCTGAAGCTTTTCTTCCTGAGCTCCACTGTAAATGAACCCTGCTCAGTCAGACTTCCTTGTTGACAAGCAAAACAGACAAGAAAACAAACAAACAAGTGAGCATGAGACAAAATTAATTTATCAGCACAGCTTCCTTTTACCTTCAAGCTACAGAACATCAGCTGCCATATAGGCACGTATGGATTCATTTATTTACTTGTTTGTTTGTATTTACTAATCACATAAAACATTGATCCACATGGACCTTTTTCAGATTCAGCTCAGGAGTACAAACTCTCAAAATAAATAATCACAATGCAACACAATTCAGATCAAACACCAGGCATGCAAACAACATAAAATATCCTCTGTAAGTTCCAGATCAGTAAATATTTCAAAAAATATTTGAAACATATGTTTAATGAGAACCATATAACACAAATATAATACTTACCTAATGAGTACAGTTCTACATTTTATGTGTATTCATTTGAAAAAGAGAATAGAGTTCAGTGTCAGAAACTTGACGCTTCAGTAAAATCTTTCATTGTGGGTATTTAAGTTGCAAACCTGGGAGAATAAAGAAAGGGAAAACAAATAAACAAATAAACCCTATAGAACTGCTTGGGTTGTAGGAAAAGAGATGTAAGGATGATAGGATATTTAATTTTTGCATCTGTGTTGATAACCTTTAATTGGTTGAGTTTTGGAGATTATGGAAAAATCGGGAAGTTATGAGTTTTTATTTATTTTTTATATAGCTTAATTTATTAACCAAGGTGGAACGCTGATATCAGTGGACTATTTCAGGCTCAATCTGCCAGAACACAACAGAGAGAAGATAAAAAAGCTGATATGTTCAAATAGATACATGCATAGTGATGAATAGTGAAGCATGTTTTTAACAAGCAAGGGATCACACAATAGATAAAAATGCAAGTAGAAGTAAAATGAACAACTATAACTAAAAAAAATAAGTATTTAAAGTGTAAGACATGTATATGTGCAGTATATACAACAAGGTGGATGGAGGGGAGGGAAGGTAGAAGAGAGGAAAAAGTTATGGAAAATGGGAAAATGATGGGAAATAAGAAGACAATGGGTAGGTGGTGGGACACTTCACTGGTTGAGTAGGACAGTGTAGAATGAATGAGATGAGAGATTATTTGAAGGGAATGGATTTAGGTTATGCTACCTACTATACAGCATTTCCAGGAGGCTTCATGATTCAGATGTTAAGCTGACTACAGAAAGCTTGGAAGTTCATGGGGGAGCTAGTTAAGCGGAACTGTGGTTAGTACTGAGAAGCTTATTCCTGGGTAAAGAAAGAGGGGCTTTGGGGGAATATGATCTTAAGTTAAAGGTACTGCATCTTTTTAGGCTCTTGTAAAAAGTCTTTTGCTTTAGGTACCCAGGTTGAATACCTGCGAGACTGGAGAAAGGGAAAAACACAGAGTTAACTGATCTGCTGACAACAAAGAAAGAGGTTATGAGTAGAGTAGACATTTATTAATTGGAAATCATTTTGCTGTTTGAAGGACAATCAGTGAAGTTCTCTTTTGAGAAGCCAGGGAGATTACTCCACAAATATTGCTAGCTGTAGTTTGGAGGGAGGGCAGATTTTTTCCTGGAAGCATTGGTTATGACTGGAAGGTCACATTCTATTGTGCCATCAGAATCTCTTTGCCTGTGGATATGTGGGAAAAAAGTATGGCTTTGACTTTTGTTTTGGTGGTAGACATATGAGGTTGAAAGTTTAGGTTACAGTAAATCCAGATACCTAAGTATTTGAAGTGAGTGGTCATTTTTAAGAGTAGTTGACTGCTGAGCTGAATGGCTTATTAATTAGGGATGGAAAAAAGTTTTTATTTCAAACCAAAACACATACATTTTGACTTCAAGGTATTGAGTACAAATTTCTTTTTGAGCGGTCATTTACTTATAGGGAAGATCTTCTTCAAGTTCTTGTTTTGATGGCAGTTGGAGGGATTAGCTCTGTAGGTGACCATATCATCTGTGTGGAGGGATTAGCTCTGTAGGTGACCATATCATCTGTGTACTGTATAAAACTGAGCTCGGACAGCAGTAGTGGTGCAGCGGATAGCATTGTTGCCTCACAACAAGAGGCTCTCCGGTTCGATCTTCAGCTGGAGTCTGCATGTCCTCCCTGCAGTCATGTGGGTTTCCTCCAGGTGCTCCGATTTCCTCCCACATCCTCAAAGACATGCTGCAAGTGGATTGGACACGCTAAAATTGGCCCTAGGCATGAGTGCGTGCATGTGTATGCCTTCCGTGGAAGGTTGGGCACTGGGCTGGCAACTCGACACCATAAAACTCCACTGCCAGTCATGAGTGGACAAGGTGATCCGCTGTGGTGACCCTTAACCGGGAAAAGCCGAAAGAGAGAGAGAGACTGTATAAAACTGAGCCGTGAGCAGTCCATCGGTATGTGATTAATAAACGGAGAAAAGTACAGGAAATAAGATGATATGATGGATCTTTGAGGTATTCCTTTGATTAGGGATAAGGAAAGGAAGAAAGGGAATCCAGTTTGGATTTTAACGTATCTCATGTTCAGGACATTTAGAAAACTATGGAAGGGAGTCATGGCTACATCTAGATGAAATAAGGGACTTTAAAAGAAGTTAATGATCTACCATGTCATTGGCTTTTGTCAAGCTGATGAAGATAGAACTTATTAAAAGCTCCTAGTCAAAATTCATGAGGATGTCATTGGTGAAGGGTATATCAGGCTATCATAGTGCTACATCCAACCCAGAAGTCATGCTGATGTTGGGAATAGGCATTGTATTTTTCTTTTTTATTATCCCCTCAGTTGACCATCAGCTGACACCACATCATGTCTTTATTCTCTTGGTCTATCAGAGCCACATTACCCTCTCCCAGGCTCAAACTGACTTATAACTGCGGTAAATGTGGAGATCAAGGGTGCTAATGCTGTTGCCACTCCACAGAATCCTTGCAAGTTTCACAAATGCTTTCCACATGCAGTGCATGCATGCTTCTGCACACGTGCAACCTCCTGATTAAGCAGCAGTAAAACACTTTTGCAGCACAGAGCTTGTCAGGTTTGTACAACTGTTTCATTGTAGACAGCTTAGCCTGCCATCCTACAGTGTGACAAAGACGTAACAGAGAATTAGTAGACAAATGAAACAATTTGAATCTGAAAGAATAAACATAAGGAAGTAGAAGAGAAAATGTCATTAGAAGAGTAATAAAGTAGGGAGATAAGTGGATAACATCCCCAACTGGGAGAGTAAAGAGAGTGGGAGAAATAAGCTGTGCATATGTACATCTTAAATAAAGCTTAAGTCCTGGGTATTTTTTTTTAATGTGGGCGAACATATCCAAACACTGCTAGGTCATGATATGTTGTCTTTTTTAAGTTAGATAAGTCATAAACCTTTCTTGGTCTGATGGGACATAGCTTTGACCCCTAGTTTAAGCATTGCAGTGCGATTCTAGAAGCATAGCTGCTACTGAAAAGAATGAGTTTTGGACATTGCAATTCTAGACGCATAGCTGCTACTGAAAAGAATGAGTTTTGGACATTGCGATTCTAGAAGCATAGCTGCTACTGAAAAGAATGAGTTTTGGACATTGCGATTCCAGAAGCATAGCTGCTACTGAAAAGAATGAGTTTTGGACATTGCGATTCTAGAAGCATAGCTGCTACTGAAAAGAATGAGTTTTGGACATTGCGATTCTAGAAGCATAGCTGCTACTGAAAAGAATGAGTTTTGGACATTTAATAGAAGAGATAACAGACTGTTAGTGGCAGATTCTGGATCTTAGCAATTAGGCATGGCTTTTTGACATGGCTGACTTTATTTTAGCTTATTATATTTATTTATTTATTTATTCAGGAAGTAGATTGGTACTTTTGTGTGAGGTTGCTTTAGGGGAGGACTGGAGCATGGGTTACTGATCACTTAAGAAAGGGAAAAAGCACTTGTAGTAAGAAAACATAGCGGGTGACATTAGTTAAGACAGAAGGAAGTGATTTTCTGACCTAGGGTGGGTGGGTTGTTGTACTCAGTTTTGCAGGCCAAGCCATCTTTGTGAAGTCCACGAAGGTTTATGTGGACATTCCGGAAAATTACTAGTGGGTATGAGGGTAGTGTTGCATTATCTATTTGTTTAAATAGGGCACAAAGTGTTTTTATATTTGATAGTGAAAGAAAGAGGTATGCTACTATAATGCACAATCTGTTTTTGAGCTAATGGTTTGGATACAATTGTTCATTTGGTGTCACAATAATTTTTGCTTTGGGACTGGCTGTGAAACTGAGCAGTGCTGGAGGATTTCTATAGGAGCAGGATTCTCCCTCCATCTGTTTTGCCTGGTCTTGAGTTATGCATGCAAGAATAGCTAGGAAAGAAATGGTGCAAGTCAATGGAGTTATCTTTTAGCCAGGATTCTGAAATTTCAGCATTGTCAGGGTTGTGACTACTTCTGAAGAAGTCTGTTCTATCATTTTTTAATGCTGCAAACATTTAGGAGATATATTTTTAGAGCATTGGGTATACTGTGTCCTCACCAGCCACTCAGTGGTGTAAACACTGGCTCTAGATGATTTGATCACATTGACTAATATTGATGTGACACCCTAAACCCATGTAAAGTGGGAAAAAGGGGATTTTTAATGATGATGACAATGATTTTAAGCACATGAGATGAGCTAGCTTGTTTGTTTAATATGGAGCTGGGATGACGGATGAGTTCTATGTTGTTTGCTAAAAGAAGCAAAAGAACAGCTGGCTGGTGAAGGGATTTAGGCTTACTAACACAGAGTTGTGCTTGAATTGGAGCTAAGAGAATGGATATGGATAAAGGTGAATGTTTTTTGTCTGAAGTAGGGTACGTTGCTGATAGGGGGAATACTAATGGGGTTGGTTCCTAGACTTTAATGGAAGAAGAGACTGATGTGTAACACTTTAAGAGGAAAGTATTTTTTTAACTCCCACAGCTTATCATCAGCTGCCACCAGCTCCTCTATTCAATCACCATGTCTAAGTGTCCCACCTTAGCCTCCCCCAGTCTCAACTAAGCTCACATCCTGAACCAATAAGTATATCAAAGACACAGGTGCAGCATTATATTACTGCCAAGCAGTGTGCCTTAATGCTCTACCACCCCACACCAGTCTTGCAAGCCCTGCAGCTGCTGCTTTCAGGATGGGTAAGTGTACTTACACTCAAGAGCAACCTCACAATCATGTCATATACCTCCTGCAGCATGAAGCATTCCAGGCTCTTAATGCTGCCTTTACAACAAGTGTAGGCTGCCTCCCTTCCCCTGGATGGATGAGACCGAATCTGCTTCTCATTCCCATCCTCCCCCACGTGGTCCCTTCTCTGGCCACGTTGCTAACTGAATGTGGTTAATCTGGGTCACAGTAAGAGCTTTATTCCTCTGTGTGATGGGGCAGGACAGAAGATGTTTATTATTAGAGTTATTAGGCTGCTTACCCTGGAAAATAAAGCACAAAATGTGCAAATGAAGATTGATGGTTGCATTTTGCAAAGTTTGGGATTTTGTTAAAGAATAAGAGGTATGGGAAGACAAACCATGGGATGGGGGATCTTTTAGCAGAGTGAGAACTATTTGGTACTTACGGGCTAACCAGTATGATGCCAGAGTTTATTTGTGGAAGCGGTATAAAGGAAATGATATGGGGGTGAAATGAATGTAGGCAGGGGTGAGACACAAAGCAATACATAGACTAGTTTCATAATGTTGAGTGTCCTGCTTCAGTAACCCTGGTGCGCCCTTCCACAAAGAACAATCACAAGAATCCCAAGTGCCTGTTTTGAGTTCCACATCAGTAAAGTCCTTTTACAATGGATAACTGAACTACAACTAACCCAGTCAGCATTCACCACTCTGAGACATGAATGCATAACAATTACCTTTCCCTCAACCATGCCAAAAACAAACTCATGCTCTTCACACCCAAGAAATCTATCACCCTTAACAAAGCCCAGTTCACTATACTCTCACGAAGTAACAGTCATTGAGGTCGTTACTCAGACAAAACTGCTAGGGGTGTTTATAGACGGACACCTGAAATCTGACATACATATGCACCATAGCATCAGCAAGACCCACCAAAAGCTTGCTATTCTGTATAGCTACAAAAATGTCCTTACATCCTCCACAAAACAAGTTCTTGTTCCACTTACCTACTACCTTCCCTACTCTACAGTGCACCTCTACTTATTAATCTCTCATCCTCCCTAAAAGCTAAGCTCAAAATTTGTTACAACAAAATCGCTAAATTTGCATCTAACAACAATTTACCCACCACTGTACTGCTCTGCACTCTCTTAACTGGCTTGAACTGCTTCACTACCTCTCCTACTTACAAGTGACTGCAGACCACAGAATAATCTTTAAACCATCAGATTGCCCTGCCCTCAGCCAGATTTTCAGTACCTACCAACCACTCAGATCTGAGAATCAGTACCTTTTGTTGGTACAAAAACCAATCCTGTCTGCAGGACAGCTTCTATATTCCTGCTCTGTCGCCAATGCCTGGAATGCCCTACCTTTGACTATTAGAACTACAAAAACTCCTGATACTTTCAAAACCTCCCTAAAATCTCATCTTCCAACTAGAACTGTACCTGCACCTTGCCTCCTTCCCTCAAATCATAATTAGTCTCTATATAACATAGATTTTCACAGTGGACATGTAATATACTTCGAGGTGTAATACCTTGCTACTTTATGCTGTTCTATACTAATGCCAGGTGTAAGCCTCTCTATTATCTACTGTTAGAATGTCTCTATATTTATTTAAGCAATGTGGAATCATGTCATTTTACAATTCAATTCACGTTAGAAATTTTATGCACTGTACTGAAGCATGTCAGTTTGTATTCAACTCTATTTGAAATGTTTCATTTGGATGCATACAGCCTTGTAATAAACTTGCTCTAATTATATTTACTCCATGTTTTACTATTGATGCATATACTCTAGTAATGCACTCATGCCAAATGTATTTGCTTTGTCATTTACTTGTTATCTGTCTATGGTATGTTTTTGTTTCTTGTTACCTGTGGAGCTTTTCTCCCCGGGCCTTCACTGAAAATGGACTCTTTGGCCCAGTGGACTATCGTGGTAAACAAATGCAAATAAATAAATAATCTGTAGATGAATAAATGGGCAAGCTCATAAGTAAGTTCCAGGCTAGCTGCCCTTGCAAACCATTTTAAGCCTTACCAATTTCCCTTTCAAATGTGAGAATCAAACCTTGCACCTTGTCTTTGTAACATAAACAGTTTAACAATTATGCCAAACCCAAGTGTGGGAATCTTTATACTTTAGGCAGCTTCTTTCTGCATGCAACAATCAGGATTTAGAGTCAGAATGCATTATATATGAATCATATAAATCAGCTGTCTATGAATCAGGTCATCATATAAAAGTAAATACTTGCAATAAAATGCTAAATACTTACAAATGCACATTGGCAAAGGTGTCCACTTTCCATTTCTGCATGTCACTACTGTTGATCCTTCCAATTCATAATTAGGTTTGCATTTGTACTGTATGCGGTCTAAGTGGTAATAGTCAATAGAATTATCTAGTACCTCAGAATTTTGTAGTTCGCGTGGAGGAGGAGGACACTTTTTCACTGTATTAAAGAAAATGGACTTATTATAGCATGTATACAACTTATCATTTTAGGCAACTTGTACAGTAAGATAGTTGCATGCACTGATTTTTTAAAGAATAAAATACATTAAACATTTAGAAACAAATTAGTTTTACAAAACTACTGCTCCTAGTACCTATAGACTATGTGACTATTGTGAAAAAAATAACACCACACACTTCATAAATTAATAAGAACTTTGAAGATTAACATCAAACATTGTGATACATATTGATTTCAGAGTTCACTGACAATCTCCCTGTTGACTACTGAATTAGTCTATTTGTATGAAGTCTGGAGTGATGTTTCACAAGCAGAATTGCACAGAACAATATTAGTCCTGAGCCACGAGATGTCAGCAACCGCCATGGATGCCATCTACCTGCTGTGAATTGAACACTGTGAGTATTGAATTTCTGACCTTCAAACAGTCACAGTAGTAAAAAAAAGTCCAGTGCCGGTTCTTAACTTTACATATTGAAGCATACTTGAAGCCAGGACTGCAGAGCAATCAGGTAGGAGACAGAAATCTTGGATAGAATGACAACACCAAAGTAAAGGTAATAGATATGCAACTGAGTTATCATTATATATTGAACAATATAGAGAAAGCAATTTGCACAATGCTGCTAATTGATTGAGACAAATATGTGTTGCTCAGTTACAAATAGCTGATGAAGAAATGTTGAAAAAGGCAATAATTTGCAATCATTCTGATGAATTAACTGCTAGCTAGGAAAAATATGTATTAATTTCAGGAGAAACCTTAACAGTTTGGCATAAGAGTATTACAAAAGGAGAAACTGCCAGCCCGGCTAGCTGGAATTTTGTAAATAATTATATGTGACTTGTGAATATTTATATGATTTATATAGAAGTGTAACAAAAGCAGATACTGCCAGCCCAGCTATCTGGAATTTTGTAAATAATTATATGTCAGCATGATTCATATGCTTGTGTTACAAATGTATTAGAACTGTATGTAATGTGTATATCAAACTGCAGGTACAGAAGTGTGTGTTGAAAAGGGTTTGTAAAGTACTGAGCTTAAAATGTAACCAGAGTGAACCCTACTGGAATAGAATATAAATGTATCTGCACTATTCTAACTGTTTAGATGTATATATTTTAATAATGGAAACTGGAACACCAGAGCTTAATTTCAGAAAAATAGTTGAAATTCAATTTCTTTATGGCCATGTAATAAAAGGATGTTATCTCACTGTATTGTCTTGGAAGTGTTTTTATTGTTTTATGACTTCCATGATCTGCCTTACATCTAAGAAAGTCCTTGTCTATGTATTTACACAGATAGATGCTAAATGCTACCAGCTGCATCAATGATGGGGTTTACCTGGGATATAGTCAGATGACAAAAAATTATGTCATTCTGTATGCTATTCCAGCGGTAATATTTGAGATATTAATTTAAGAACTCTCTGAGATAGACTGGGTATTCTGTATTTGTCTTTGGCCTGACAACATCAGCTGGAAGACCCATTCACCACATCTGCCTTACTTGTTCTGAAGTAAGTTGTTAGGGTACAGTAATTCTCTTAGCTATAGTCAGGAATATAGCAAAGCTTAATTTAGATGTTTTTTTTTATTTGAGACTGACCTGCAATGTTGTTTTAAATATTTCCTGTGATTTTGAACTCTGATGTTACTGTGATTATCTACCAAATATTTTCTTGTTCTTTTATTATTTATTATTAAATATATTTAAACCTTTCATTTGGATGATATTTCTGAGACATATTTAAGTTCTGAGAGTACTTGCATATTTATTTGGTGAAACTGTCTAGGCCATTCCTAATAGCCTTGCTCTTGGTCAAACTACCATTTATATTGATAGCAACATTACAAAGTAAGATTGGACACTCTTTGTAAAGGGCCTTAAAGTAGCTGATAAGGAGTTGGCTGGTGGTAGTAATAACTATGTTATAGACTGGGCAGAAGGGGGCATAGCTCAACCTGCACCAACATGTCCGAGGTGTGCGTGTGTGTATCTATAAATCAAACCTCAAAGAGTGTGTGTGTCAGCTACTTGGGCAGGGACACAAAGCACTGGTTGGACAGAGAGGGTACTGGAGGTCTTGGCTTGGCCACTCAGCTGAGATCTTAATTCTATAGCTGTGCCAGTGGGGAGTCTTACTGGGGATCTGGAGAGAGGGAGAAACCAGCCCTGACTGTGGTCTCTCTGTGCTCTAATGGGAAATTGCACTTGATGCAGACAGCTGCATCTGGAAGTACTGCATATGTACTTGTCATCCTCCCAATGTACATCCCCCACTGGTGCTAGTGGCGAGGACTGAGGCTTCTTGATTACTGTTGCTAGTGTTGGGGCATCACAATGAGTTTCTGAATACTATTTAAAGTCTATGATAGAGTTATAAACATATGAACAGAATTTCCAAATGTATCTTGTTATATTTAAGAAGCAAAATTTGTTTTATTGAAGCAAATTATTTCAGATGATAAGTTAAGAGAATAACACTGTTAGGAATTATCTTGATGTTTTCTATTAAATGGAAAAGCTACACATTCAGTAGTATAAGTAATTACTTAGCATGAAGTGTCTCATTATTTAGTTTGATATGTGGGTTGTCTAGAAGTGGTTTTCAAGAGGAGCACATTAATTAAACATTACATTTCTTTTAATAAAGAGTGAAAGTATATGAACAGTAATATTAACCTGTAGGGTAACAGAGTAAAATACTCTGAGTTTTATTTAGGAAGGGGATAGTTCTGAGTGAAAAATGTATCTTCTCAATGTGAGACCTTGTGTAAGGAGATGTTAGACTGGATAATTTTGTAATGCCCTGAAATAGTTAAAAAATATATGTCTACCTGAAATGTAAAATAATTGAAGATTTGGCAACTTTATAAAAAATAAAAAACAAATAAGCTGAAGCCAAAAATTATGGATTCACTTAATAAAGAATGTTTATTGAATAAAACAAATATGGATTAAGAGCTTTTGTCCTTAGTAAAATCAGGACTTCATCAAAATCGCAACAAACAACAAAGCTAACCCTTTTATACAAAGTACCCCAATTAAAAATTATTCACTTAACCAATTATAACTGAACAATGGAATTTAAAGTAAAACTTTAATAAAACCAGCCAATACTGTCTATGGACAAATAAAAATCTTCAAACCACAATTATGTACTAAAATACATTGATTCTTACAATTTTGTTGCTCTCATACTTAATACAGACTGAAGTGATGTATATTAATTTAAACCTGAATATGATATTGCTTGTAATTGTTACTGCCATTTTAATTCCTTACTTTCCAGCATTACTTTGGCATCACCACCTCTTGGATTGTGAGTAACAAAATTCATAATGCCGGACAAAAACTTGGTGAATGAAGGATGTATGATTGGTTAAACAAAGCAACTTTATACTACCTTCAATTTTGAGGCCACTGGCCTGCTTGTATTAGTTCTTATAGTCTTGATATCCCAGAGTGAATTAACTAAAGGTTTATTGATAGTTTTAAAGCTGATGTATCCAAAAATAGAAAAAAATGGAAGAACATTCATTTTAATGATTGCAGATCTCACTAATAAATTAATTGTGAATTTAGACCACATCATCAGATCATTTTTTTATTTTAATATTCAAAATAATAAGAATGAGAGATACAATATCTGCTTTTGATTAGACCATCTAAGCATTTGAGCTCTTTGAGTGATATATTGAGTTTAGGGATGAATTCTTTGTAATCTAATAAGTCTGATGAGGTATGCAATGTGATAAAAGAGTTGATCAAGAGATAATATAAAGAGATGAAATCACAAGAGATTTCATTGTCTACTCTTCGTTGATATACAATTAATTAAAGCATGTTATTATCCTTTGCCTCTCTTCCATGACTCTCATCTGACATGTTGAAATAATTCTACCCACCATTTTTATGAAATATTTAGCTGTGATTAGAATATAAGGTTTGACATCTACATTTGTTAAAGAGATAGTGATATAATTTTTCTTAGAAGATTACAAGGCTAATGAGTCCAGAGAGCATTTTAAGCCTAACACTGCATCCAAAGGTGAGAAATCAAACAATGTCCTCTGTGTCTGTAAGTAAACACCTTAACAATTATGCCAGCCCCAACTACTTTAACTGAAGGAGAGTCCATGCTGAACTTGTGTATAAAGATTGTTTTATAGTGCATCATATATTTGAAAACCTCCTATTTTAATGTCATTAGAAAGCTTCTAAAGAATACAAATCAAATGTTGTTTATATAAAGTTATGTAATCTCCATCTGGTCCAAAGGCCTTGGCTGGTTTTAAGAAGTAAAAGCATCAGAGATTTTGTGGAAGTAGAAATCATTCTGCAGTGCATCCAATTTGTCATTTGGAATTCTAGTGGGAATAAAATTAGCAAGGAAGCTGTTGATATTAAATAATCTGATGTATAGGTTTGTTGATTCATATATGTTTTTGTAAGTATTATAAAATGTTGCATACTTCTTGAATTTTATTGTTGAGGCAACCTTTTTGATAAAATGATATTGGCGTTATGATTAAGTTTTGGTGTGACCCATTCAGCAAATGTTGAGCCCAAAAATGATTGATTTATAGCTTAAAAAGTTTTTAATTTAACTTGAGTTGAAATGAAAGCAAAAGTAAAGCAAAATATTTGGAAGAATCATGTTTTCTCTAAATACTAAATATCGTATTTAGTAATCAGTTGCTACATTTCAATTATCGCCTTCATTTTACATTTATTTAAGTAAACTATTTTGCTGATTAGAATTATTATTACTTTAGATTTAAATGCTGCCTATCTTACATAAAACAATACATTGTTATCCATGGTAGTCTAAAATGGCAATTAAATAATCATAATATTTCATTGCTGAAAATCATTTTTAGCAACCTGGACAAAATTACTGCTTGAAGCCAAAAAACAATTGTAGACTTCGCACCTAAGGTCTGACTTCACAGCAAATTCCAACAGCAAAAACAAATGATCTGGACCACCAGGCTGATAAAACCAGTAGTTTAATAAAATGCAGTACGTAAGCGCTTTCAGGTTAAAAAACCCTTCTTCAGACATCATACAAAAACTATGAACACCTTTTAAAATACATGATATTCAGTCAAAAAGCTCAATGTAATACCCGCCTCTTTTTTAAAAAAGGCTTGACAGGAATGACACCATTCAAACCAGGTGCTCTGTCAGCACCCAGATTAATTATTCATTTGGTTTACTGCATTCTGTTATGTTTCTTAAGTCACCCCCGCCCTTCCTGGTTGGATGAATAACCTGCAAAACTATAAAAGAAAAAACATGCCCAGCATACTGCTTTACATGCTGATACAAAGCATTGTGTATATTAGCTGTACGTGCAGCTGCTAGATGTTGTAGCACCCTGTCTTTCAGCCTACAATTCATTTTGCCGACATAGAATAAACAACATTGCATGCAATTAGCCAAATATATAATATTGCTAGTCAAACAGTCAGCATATTGTTTCAATGAATATCTTTTTCCAGACAGTGTATGGATAAATACATTATTATGTCTAATATGTTGGCAAGCTTTGCAATGTCTACAGGGGAATGTCCCTGGTCATCCCATAACAGGTTTCCTAGCCCCCTGTTGGTCAGCGCATAGCAAATCTTTTAAGTTCTTACTGCGCCTAAAGCAAAATGTCGGTTCCTGAGTTATTAATTCCTTCACCTTGTCATCTGTTAATAATATTTTCCAGTTTTGGTGAATGATGTCACATATACTTCCCATATTATTGCTATAATTCAAAGTAACTAACCCGTAAAGGCTGCCTTCTCATATCTACCACCCTGTCATTCACTTATACATTTCCTGAAAACCAGGATCTTGCTTTATTTAACCTCTCTTCACTACTTTTATTGAATGCCCACTGTACTGTGTTGTGGTTGTATCCCCTTGCTTTTAAATTCACCATTAATTCTACAGACTTCTCTCTGTATATCTCATCATTGGTACATAACCTAGATGTTCGAAAAAAAATGCTCCTGAGCAATGTTATTAAATGTATATCTGGGGTACATGCTGTCATAGGCTATGAGACTGTTTCTCCAACAATCCTTCCTATATAACAGAGTCTCAATCCATTTTTCTGTGTTTTTCATTACTCGAACATCTAAAAAATCTATAGCTGTATCAGAAAATGAAATACTGAACCTCAGAAAATCAGTGGTAGTTTCCAAATAGGTAACAGACTCATATAGATGTTCCTGTGTCCCTGTCCAAAGCAGGAAGACATCGTCCACTAAACAGACATAATAACTCAGGTACCCCTTCCATAAATGCATTTCCTTAAATATTACTTGATCCTCCCAATATGCCAACAATATGCTGGCATATGAGTTTGTGCAGGGGGTGCCCATAACCACTCCCCTGCTCTGACGATAAAAGCAATTATTACACATGAAAATGTTATTGCTCAGTACACAGTCTAACAATAAACATACACTGTCAATACCAGTTTGATTCAAAATTTGTACTTGTTTCAAAAAGGCTTCAATGGCCATCAGACCATATTCTTTTCTAATAACTGTGAACAGACTGCTTATGTCCAGGGTTACTAACAAATAATCCATACAATCAGCACTGGGACCTGACTGATTGTGTAAAGATTGCAAAAAATTAGCTGTGTTCTCTAATATCCTGGGTACAGAGACCAAACACTTTCTTAACTGGGCCTCTACCCATATGGAAGCATGTTCAGTGGCCCACCCTCTGTCAGATACAATCGGATGTAATGGTGGGTTAATGGGTTCTTTATGTATTTTAGGTAAGGCTTTGAACAATGGAATAAGAGGATGTTCAATCAATATAAACTTGAAAGTGTCTTCATTAATCCAGTTACTTAACCTAAGATTGGAAAACTCATGCTTAACCTTGCCAATAATCCTATTGGCACCTATTGGTGTTAGCTGTTGATAGGTATCTGAATCCCCCAACAACGTAAGAATGCTATTATGAAAATACTCACTGTTCATAACTACAACCGTCCCTCCCTTGTCAATGGGTTTTATTATGATATTCTTATTGCCTATGAGTGTTCTTAATGCTTGTTGTTGTTCCATGTTCATATTATGAAAAGCATGCTTATTTTTAGAATTCAAAAACTTAAAAATATCATCCTCACAAGTTTTTATGAAAGTTTCAACTATAGAACTAACAGGGGGGTTAAATGCACTTGGTTGCCTCAGAACACAGTCTCTAGGGACAGATTCAACACCATAAATATTTTTCAAATCAACATGTCTGGCAAACAATCTCAAATCTAGCACACAGTCACTAAACTTTGATCTGATACTTGGGATAAATGTAAGTCCCTTGCTCAAAACATAGTTTTCAGCATCAGATAAAATATAATCAGAAATATTGTATACATTACAGTCTCTATTGCAAATGGCAGTCACATGGATGTCTTCCATCTCTTTGCATTGCGATTCAATGACTGACCCCTGTTCAAGTTCTCTTTCTTTCTCACAGGTACAGGTAGAACATGAAAAGAGGAGCTCATAGTTTTTGGTGGAGCTCCCAATACATTTGTGCTATTCATTGCCATTGGTATGGTGTTGGAAGTTCCTTGTGATGTTTTCAGCTGCTGGTTAATCTCCTCCACAGTAGAACACTGCATGGATGCCGTGTCAACACTAGATGATGTCATCACTTCCGTTCTGATCCCTATATCTTCTCCATTACCTCTTTCCCCTAAATTTAAGGTGGAATGTCCATTAACTTGCTGATTAGATGTCACAGGGGTCTGATTCCAAGGGGGGACATCCCTTGGCCATGTAAAAATATGCCCCTGCACAAAATCCTTATAAACTCTTGAAAGAATTTTTTCATTTTGATATGTTGCAACTTGAAGTCATATGCTGTCATAGCACAGTATAGGTCATTAAGCTTGACCTGACAATATTCCTCCTTAAATTCCAATTCCATCTGTCTCTGCTGTAATTCAATTGAACTCACTAGTTCTTTCTCCATAGGTAAAAAGAAATCTATCAATACGTTCATATAAGCAAAACTGGTGTCCAGGTTAAGCTGCTGCCATTTGGCCAACAGGGTAGGATATAATTCCCCATATGTGGGCATGCAGAGCATCCTCATGCCTCTGGGAACTATCTTGTGATAAAAACATGCCTCAAAGTGCAGTCTTTGCCACTGAAGATGTTTCAACTTATATTAGTCTTTCTCTAGGGCTTTCAATTACTCCAAAAATGAAACATCTCTCTCTAACTCCTCATTGTTCCCCAAAGGGGACACAGTTATGTTGGCCAGATTTAAACTTAGCAATGTATTATTATCAGTGACAATAAGTTGTTTCATTCTCTCTGTACTTACTTTGGTAGCAGCAGACAATGTTGGACGATAGCTCAACTCACTGTCCTCAAGATATTGTTCAGCCATGTATATGAAGAAAACACAAACTCAAAAATAGCCAAAAAAACAATTGTAGACTTTACACCTAAGGTCTGACTTCACAGCAAATTCCAACAGCAAAAACAAATGATCTGGACCACCAGACTGATAAAACCAATAGTTTAATAAAATGCAATAGGTAAGCACTTTCAGGTTAAAAAAACCTTCTTCAGACATCATTTAAAAACTATGAACATCTTTTAAAATACATGATATCCAATCAAAAAGCTCAATGTAATACCCTCCTCTTTTCTAAAAAAGGCTTGACATGAATGACACCATTCAAACCAGGTGCTCTATCAGCACCCAGATTAATTATCCATTTGGTTTCACTGCATTCTGTTATGTTTAAGTCACCCTCCCCCCGGTTGGAGGAATAACCTGCAAAATCATAAAAGAAAACACATGACCTGGATACTGCTTTACATGCTGATACAAAGCACTGTGTATATTAGCTGTACATATAGCTGACATATGTTGTAGCACCCTGTCTTTCTACCTACAATTTGTTTTGCCGACATAAAAAGAACAACATTGCATGCAATCAGCCAAATATATAATATTGCTAGTCAAACAGTCAGCATATTGTTTCAATGAATGTCTCTTTCCAGACAGTGGATGGATAAATACATTATTATGTCTAATATGTTGGCAAGCTTTGCAATGTCTACAGGGGAATGTCCCTGGTCATCCCATAACAGGTTTCCTAGCCCCTTGTTGGTCAGCGCAGAGCAAATCTTTTAAGTTCTGACTGTGCCCAAAGCAAAATGTGGGTTCCTGAGTTATTAATTCCTTCACCTTGTCATCTGTTAATAAGATTTTCCAGTTTTGGTGAACGATGTCACATATACTTCCCATATTATTGCTATAACTCAAAGTAACCCGTAAAGGCTGCCTTTTCATATCTACCACCCTATCAATCACTTGTACATTTCCTGAAAACCAAGATCTTGCTTTGTTTAACCTCTCTTCTCTACTTTTATTAAATGCCCACTGTACTGTGTTGTGGTTGTATCCCCTTGCTTTTAAATTCACCATTAATTCTGCAGACTTCTCTCTGTATATCTCATCATTGGTACATAACCTAGATGTTCGAAAAAAAATGCTCCTGAGCAATGTTATTAAATGTATATCTGGGGTACATGCTGTCATAGGCTATGAGACTGTTTCTCCAACAATCCTTCCTATATAACAGAGTCTCAATCCATTTTTCTGTGTTTTTCATTACTCGAACATCTAAAAAATCTATAGCTGTATCAGAAAATGAAATACTGAACCTCAGAAAATCAGTGGTAGTTTCCAAATAGGTAACAGACTCATATAGATGTCCCTGTGTTCCTGTCCAAAGCAGGAAGACATCGTCCACAAAACAGACATAATAACTCAGGTACCCCTTCCATAAATGCATTTCCTTAAATATTACTTGATCCTCCCAATATGCCAACAATATGCTGGCATATGAGTTTGCGCAGGGGGTGCCCATAACCACTCCCCTGCTCTGACGACAAAAGCAATTATTATACATGAAAATGTTATTGCTCAGTACACAGTCTAACAATAAACATACACTCTCAATATCAGTTTGATTCAAAATTTGTACTTGTTTCAAAAAGGCTTCAATGGCCATCAGACCATATTCTTTTCTAATAACTGTGAACAGACTGCTTATGTCCAGGGTTACTAACAAATAATCCATACAATCAGCACTGGGACCTGACTGACTGTGTAAAGATTGCAAAAAATTAGCTGTGTTCTCTAATATCCTGGGTACAGTGACCAAACACTTTCTTAACTGGGCCTCTACCCATATGGAAGCATGTTCAGTGGCCCACCCCATGTCAAATACAATCGGATGTAATGGTGGGTTACTGGGGTCTTTATGTATTTTAGGTAAGGCTTTGAACAATGGAATAAGAGGATGTTACATCAATATAAACTTGAAAGTGTCTTCATTAATCCAGTTACTTAACCTAACATTGAAAAACTCATGCTTAACCTTGCCAATAATCCTATTGGCACCTATTGGTGTTAGCTGTTGATAGGTATCTGAATCCCCCAACAACGTAAGAATGCTATTATGAAAATACTCACTGTTCATAACTACAAACATCCCTCCCTTGTCAGTGGGTTATATTATGATATTCTTATTGTCTATGAGTGTTCTTAATGCTTGTTGTTGTTCCATGTTCATATTATGAAAAGCATGCTTATTTCTAGAATTCAAAAACTTAAAAATATCATCCTCACAAGTTTTTAAGAAAGTTTCAACTATAGAACTAACAGGGGGGTTAAATTCACTAGGTTGCCTCAGAACACAGTCTCTAGGGACAGATTCAACACCATAAACATTTTTCAACTCAACATGTCTGGCAAACAATCTCAAATCTAGCACACAGTCACTAAACTTTGATCTGATACTTGGGATAAATGTAAGTCCCTTGCTCAAAACATAGTTTTCAGCATCAGATAAAATATAATCAGAAATATTGTATACATTACAGTCTCTATTGCAAATGGCAGTCACATGGATGTCTTCCATCTCTTTGCATTGCGATTCAATGACTGACCCCTGTTTAAGTTCTCTTTCTTTCTCACAGGTACAGGTAGAACATGAAAAGTGAAGCTCATAGTTTTTGGTGGAGCTCCCAATACATTTGTGCTATTCACTGCCATTGGTATGGTGTTGAACGTTCCTTGTGATGTTTTCAGCTGCTGGTTAATCTCCTCCACAGTAGAATCTTGCATGGATGCTGTGTCAACACTAGATGATGTCATCACTTCCGTTCTGATCCCTTTATCATCTCCATTACCTCTTTCCCCTAAATTTAAGGTGGAATGTCCATTAACTTGCTGATTAGATGTCACAGGGGTCTGATTCCATGTGGGGACATCCCTTGGCCATGTAAAAATATGCCCCTGCACAAAATCCTTATAATCTCTTGAAAGTTTTTTTCATTTTGATATGTTGCAACTTGGAGTCATATGCTATCATAGCACAGTATAGGTCATTAAGCTTGACCTGATGATATTCCTCCTTAAATTCCAATTCCATCTGTCTCTGCTGTATCTCATTTGAACTCACTAGTTCTTTCTCCATAGGTAAAAATAAGTCTATCAATATGTTCATATAAGCAAAACTGGTGTCCAGATTAAGCTGCTGCCATTTGGCCAACAGGGTAGGATATAATTCCCCATATGTGGGCATGCAGAGCATCCTCATGCCTCTGGGAACTATCTTGTGATAAAAACATGCCTCAAAGTGCAGTCTTTGCCACTGAAGATGTTTCAACTTATAAGTCTTTCTCCAGGGCTTTCAATTACTCCAAAAATGAAACTTCTCTCTCTAACTCCTCATTGTTCCCCAAAGGGGACACAGTTATGTTGGCTAGATTTAAACTTAGCATTGGATTATTATCAGTGACAATAAGATGTTTCATTCTCTGTACTTACTTTGGTAGCAGCAGACAATGCTGGACGATAGCTCAACTCAATGTCCTCAAGATATTGTTCAGCCATGTATACGAAGAAAACACAAACTCAAAAATAGCCAAAAAACAATTGTAGACTTTGCACCTAAGGCCTGACTTCACAGCAAATTCCAACAGCAAAAACAAATGATCTGGACCACCAGGCTGATAAAACCAGTAGTTTAATAAAATGCAATAGGTAAGCACTTTCAGGTTAAAAAAACCTTCTTCAGACATCATACAAAAATGATGAACATCTTTTAAAATACATAATATCCAGTCAAAAAGCTCAGTGTAATACCCTCCTCATTTCTAAAAAAGGCTTGACATGAATTACACCATTCAAACCAGGTGCTCTATCAGCACCCAGATTAATTATCCATTTGGTTTCACTGCATTCTGTTATGTTTAAGTCACCCCCCCCCGGTTGGAGGAATAACCTGCAAAATCATAAAAGAAAACACATGACCTGGATACTCTTTACATGCTGATACAAAGCACTGTGTATATTAGCTGTACGTATAGCTGACATATGTTGTAGCACCCTGTCTTTCTACCTACAATTTGTTTTGCCGACATAAAATGAACAACATTGCATGCAATCAGCCAAATATATAATATTGCTAGTCAAACAGTCAGCATATTGTTTCAATGAATATCTCTTTCCAGACAGTGGATGGATAAATACATTATTATGTCTAATATGTTGGCAAGCTTTGCAATGTCTACAGGGGAATTCCCTTGTTGTCCCATAACAGGTTTCCTAGCCCCTTGTTAGTCGGTGCATAGCAAAACTTTTAAGTTCTTACTGCGCTTAAAGCAAAATGTGGGTTCCTGAGTTATTAATTTCTTCACCTTATCTGTTAATAAGATTTTCCAATTTTGGTGAATGATGTCACACATACCTCCCACATTACTGCTATAATTCAAAGTAACCCATAAAGGCTGCCTTCTCATATCTACCACCCTATTATTCATTTGTACATTTCCTGAAAACCAGAGTCTTGCTTTATTTAACCTCTCTTCTCTACTTTTATTGAATGCCTGCTGTACTGTGTTGTGGTTGTATCCCCTTGCTTTTAAGTTCTCCATTAATTCTGCAGACTTGTCTCTATACATCTCATCATTGCTACATAACCTAGATGTTTGAAAAAACTGCCCCTTAGCAAACCTTTTTTAAAAAAAGAGGAGGGTATTACATTGAGCTTTTTGACTGGATATAATGTATTTTAAAAGGTGCTCATAGTTTTTGTATGATGTCTGAAGAAGGGTTTTTTAACCTGAAAGCACTTACCTATTGCATTTTATTAAACTACTGGTTTATCAGCCTGGTGGTCCGGATCATTTGTTTTTGCTGTTAAAATTACTGCTTGGTTAATGTTCTGACTGGTTTATTCTATCCCAACCTTTGAATAATAATGCCTGTTATAGTCTTCTTTTTAGTGACACAGTCCCCAACTTAAGATGTTCACTTGTCCCACCTACAAAATATAATTTTGCAGCCATTGGGGTTATGATTGTCTTCTGTGACAGACACCCTTGATTAAAAATTTACTGGGGCATATTTTTTTTCAAAGCAATTAAAGCTTTTTTGAGTTTCTTAACTTTACTTTAAAGATCAAAAGCTATTGCACAAAAGGGAGTAAATTATCTTTATGCAGATGCAGATAAGTTTTGTGAGTGGATGCATACAGCTCTTTGTTAGTTGAGGCAGAATTGCCAGGTGTACTCAATGGTTATAATTCAAGACTACTAAGATTTTCATAATTACGTATTATATTATATTATATTATATTATATTATATTATATTATATTATATTATATTATATTATACATGACATTATATTATCTTGGATCTACCTGAAAACATTGATATGTGAAAATACAGACAATGAGATCAATGGCACCACAAAACCGACAGTTCAAAAACACGACAGTTTACATGCCCGACAAACCACAATCCCGACATCAACAAAACAAAACAAATCCCTTTTCCGAAAAACACACACACAACACAAGCACACCA
Organism: Protopterus annectens; assembly: GCF_019279795.1. Classification (NCBI taxonomy): domain Eukaryota; kingdom Metazoa; phylum Chordata; order Ceratodontiformes; family Protopteridae; genus Protopterus; species Protopterus annectens. The sequence continues at coordinate 1,524,112,714 of NC_056733.1, forward strand.
AAAACCTTACAAACCTACACTAAATGTTACATACACAACTATCTATGCACTAACCTTAACCCTAACCCTAAGGTCCGTCACTATCACATACTTACACTGTCACTCTAGTTTCACATGTCAGTGTTTTCAGCGTCGGGATTTTGAACTGTTGATCATTTTCATTGTCGGTCTTCCGGTGTAGGTGTTCTTCTCATCGGCGTTTCAAGCTTTTGATGTTTTCAGGTAGATCCATTATCTTATAGGGTCACAGGTGTTATTAGGCTAATGACCACAAGAGCCTTTTTAAGCCTAGCCATGCATCCTAAACCTCTGACAAGTTCTGGTACCCTTGATAAGTGTAAGCAGGGTTTGGGAGAGAAAGCATTTACAATCAGCGTCCTGGGAGATGAACCATTTACAGGCTGCTTGTGTCCATTAGAGACATAGGTGCCAAACCAAGGATGAATTTTCTGTTCCCCATCCAATTGCTCATGTTACACTTGAATTGGGTTAGGGAGGAACTCTGCTTCACATTGATGGGAGGCCTCTTCTAGAGATAGGGTAGTCTCTTGGATACATACCTGTCTCTCCAGCAGGTCCTATTTATATCACAGGCAAGGATTAAGTCTTTAGAACAGGTAATTCTGGTGCTGTTTGTTTTACAGATATGCAGGAAGTCCATCAGAGTGGGGGCTGACAATGCCTTGTATGCCAGGCATAGATCTCCCCTCAACAGCCTGTAGGAGACAGAATACAGGGTTATGGCCTTGAGATGGTCTGCACAGGACATGTTAGTTGTGCCCTGCATTCTTTTAGTGAGGAACCTCTGTGGACATTCCATTTGTTGGATATGCCTGGTTAGGTACATACCAATGGGAGCATTGTACTCAATGACTGGTCTGATGAATGCTGAATACAGTGAACAATGTCTTCCTTGGACCTAAATGCCATCCCTTTGTTTATAAGTTGCACAACATAGAATGATTTCCTCACTACTGTAGACACATAAAGGTCAAAGGCTAGATTACTATCTCTGTGAATCCCTAAGTGGGACAGCAAAGCAGAATATGTATCAGAGTGCTTGGGGTCAAGAAGTGTATACAGCAGCCTGCACACTATGTAAGCACTATCCACCACATAACTGTATATGCATAGTGTGCAGGTGGGACAGGTTCATATTTCAGTGTAGGTCAAAAACAACAGTAGATGTGCATGTTTTACATTTCAGTTACACTGTCCATACCATTACTGTCTAATTTATAGATCACAGCACCACTATGTAGCATACAGAAGGAGAGCAAGACACAGTGTGGACCACTGGGTCTAGGCTAGTATATAGAAACTCAGAAACAGAGTAGCATGCTGTATACATCGTGCAGTATAATATTTCTGCATTTATACTGACGTCGCTACACATCAAATATCCATGTCAATGCTGATTTGTAGCGGCAGTGCAACAAATACGAGTAGTGGCAGTATACAGATGCTTTACCTTTGTGTATGGTATGCGTAACTGTACTTGTATGAGTGTTTATTTTTAATGGTGGGGGTTGCTACTGTTCACATTGCTAATACTGTACTGTAATGGGAGCTCTAGCTCTAATTCTAGGAGAATACAATGTATTATTTTCTAATATGATGCCTGTCTAAAAGCACTGTACTGCAGTTTCAGTGAATAGGTTTAATACTCAATGTATCTGTCCTATGCACTGCACACCTGCCGCATTTCTGGTGCAAAGTTGCATATTGCTTCAATGGCAGTAAATTCAGTTTTCTTTGAATTACATTGGTCTTTTCCTTACATTTTACAGTGGAATCTTACAAGCTCTGAGTGAACCATCTATCAGTCTTCATTTCTAACATGCTTCTTACAGCATTATATCCACACTTCTAGGATTAGATAAAAGGCAATGTCTGGATTATACAGAAAGTTCTAGTTGGTAAATATTTCACCCAGCACTACACATGAGCTGTCAAACAGGATTTTGTTAAGCTTTTTTATAATTTTTTAATTTTTATTGGTTTTATTTTTGTGCATGAACAATGAATATTGGGATTCAGTGCTGTTGTAAAGTATACTCATACATAGTGTAAAAGAAATGCAGAACAAACCCTTCAGTCCTAGCCAAAATGCTGTCATCTTCTACTTTAAACCAGTCCTTTCATCTGCCTTTTTAATTTTTTTCCTCAACAATGAAATAAAATAGAGAATTTACTCTTTGTCCTGTATGTTATTACACAACTTAGAGAGCTATAGATAGGACAAAAACTCTCAGAAAAAATAGATAATTTTTTGTTTATTTATTGCCAAGTAGGCATGGTAAAGATGGACATTATTGCAGTTCTACCATAAATATCCAGAGAGTTCATTTAGAATGCTATACCGCAAAAAACATTTCTCAGTCCTCTGAGAAACTTACATATGGGGGGGGGGGTAATCACAAATGTGTAGCTCTTATATAAAAGGATAAATACTATGAGCCACTGTTTCTTTATATCTACATGGATTCATGGAATTTATGCAAAAATGCCTTTCAAATATATATATTTTGCACTTGTGCAATAATGTGTATTTGTGATGCAGAACTAGTTACTTTAGACACACTCATGAAACTAGGCAGAAATACAAAAACACCAGCTCACTGTAATTAGAACTTTACATAAGCATCACACATTTGTGAATCACCTACAATACATGTAAATACTTAAAGCAGGTTGATATATTTAGATTTTATATCAATTGCTTTGACAAAGAACATCCTTACACCAATTTATGGTACTTTTTCATTATGCCTTTTACCTGGAGTTGGTCTGCTGAGTAGAATAAACTTGCAAAGAAGACTCTTGAAGATAATTTATTGAGGGATAAAGAATTCTAACAGATTCTTTGGCTGAAATTTTGGATTACAGGTGGAGAAAATGCAACACTGACAGAATTTTTCAGTATGCATAAATTAATCCTTTCAACAGCAGGATCTAGCAAAATAGTATAACCCTAAGCCTCTGCAAATATATGACTTAAATCTTTATTATACCATGATCCCCCCAAAACGTGCACGCTGATTGGCCAGCGTGCCCGTTGTAAATCGAGTTATACTAATGGAAAAAGGTCCGGTCGCCCGGACTTTTTTCCATTAGTATAACTCGTTTTTTTTAAACACTGTCTCGCTATGTTAAATGGGTTTAACATAGCGAGACAGCTTTAAAATAAGCAACGGAGATCTCCGTTGCTTATTTTAAAGCTGTCTCGCCATGTTAAACCCATTTAACATAGCGAGGCAGTGTTTGTGTTAACGGAGAAAGCAAGATCTCCGTTGCTTTTAGTCTCACTATGTTAAATGAGTTTAACATAGCGAGACAGTTTAAAATAAGCAACGGAGATGTCCGTTGCTTATTTTAAAACTGTCTCGCTATGTTAAACTCATTTAACATAGCGAGACATAAAAGCAACGGAGATCTTGCTTTCTCCGTTGCTTTTGCTCAACTCTGATGTACTGCGCAGGCGCAGTACATCAGAACTACCGGATGCCAGACATCTGCGGAAGGGCAGTAAACAGGCATTATACTATGCCATTATTTAAGAAAAGTAACAGTTTCTTTTCTTAAATAATGTCATGGTATAATAGCAATAACCCACTTCTGGGTGGGGGTAATGCTAAATTTACCCACGGTTGGCTTTGTTTGGTCCCTTGGGGGCCCTCGGGACCAAACCACGCCAACCGTGGGTAAATTTAGCATTACCCACACCCAGGCGTGGGTTATTGCTATAATAAACTATGCTTCTGTGTAAAACACAGCACAAACTTTATGTAAAACAACCCATCAGAATCAGACTTTAGGCAAAAATTCATTTGTAAATAAACAATGTATGCAGTTATTTTATTCAGCTTATTTGTTAACTACATAAACCCTCTAGATGCCATTTCTGATTAAGTGTTCTGTTCACTCACACTGTTTGCTAGAGAGTGAAGCTAATTATGAGTTTCAGGCATTAACTCTGTAAATTATCCTGTGTACAGATGACAAAATGTTGGTCTTGGAGAGAGAAGAGATGAATACTGCTGAGTTATGAAATTAGGCTGAAGGTATAATAAGAAAAGCAGCTTATCTAGATAAACAGAGTCAGTATATGTTAAGATAAAGGTAAAATCTTTGTCTTATTTACATTTCAGGGGCAACAAAGAAAGATTAGCCACTATCCACTACAACTGCTACAGTTGTACTTTCACTTCAGTCAAAGAAATAGTGAAGTGCTGTCTCTAGTATTATTACAAATAGCATGTTCATAGACTAATCCCTGGTTATTTCTAAAGTCCATCATTGGTAGATGTACAGCCTAGACTGTAATATTAATAACTAGCACATGGGGGGAGTAGGATCAGATTTGGGATGCATGGCTAGGCTTAAAAAGGCCCTTGTGGTTGTTAGCCTAATAAACACCTACGAACCTATAAAGGAGTAAGACATATAGTAGATTTATTCAAACTAGTTAAGTCAGCTGACAGACAAAACATTTTTGTTCTGAGGTTATACCAGTTGCAGTCAGGGCAGCCAGTTCAGCACAAGGTGACCTAGGCAGCACCTAGAGTCCAGCGATGGCTAGGGACCCCAGCCATACAACACTGACTTAAAAAATGTTTCCATACAACATTTACTTTAAAAAGAAAAAAAAAGTAGAAAACTAAATTTCCTTCCAGGCTAAAAAAAAAAAAAAAAAAAAAAAAAAAAAACGATTTTCTGCTCAGCTACTGAATATTCCTGCTGGACTTCAGCATGCAGTCTCATTGTCTCTGCATCCACTGAGGGATGCTGAGCCAATGAAAGATTTCCAGCAATGGACACGATGTTTCAAGTAGGGCAGCAGGATGGAGCATTTTGTTTGGAAATATAGGATGATGTAAGCACTCTTCATTTTACAGCCATGAAGATATACAGTATCTGTAGATGAGTCTATAATTTCTGGGATTCTCAGGCTTTTTTCCAAAATATTAATACACCTCTTCTTTTGTAGTTATATTATGAGAAGACCAGTATTTTATAATTTTTTAGCATAAGTTTATTTAAATCTTGTAATATAAGATGTGTCGGGTCTATATTATATCCTCGAACGCTTAGAAAAGAGAACGCTGATTGATCTAACTTATTTTTGTGAAACTGCAAAATATTGAAGCAGAAGAAACTCGAATTTTTTCCTAGGGAAAGAATTTGGTTGTCTGTTTCTGTTGCTTCGGTATTTTCAGTGTTATGGTGGAAAGGTACAGGTCGGATTCAGGTAAGTGTGCGATTGTGTGGATGTGAGTGTTAGGGTGATTTAGGTGAGTTAGGGTTAGGGCTCGGGTTAGGTGTGTGTGCGATTGAGTGGACATGAGGGTTAGGGCGGATTTAAGTGAGTTAGGGTTAGGGAGCGGGTGAGGTGAGTGCGTGATAGTGACAGACCTTAGGGTTAGGGTTTGGATTAAGGTAAGTGGGTAGTTAGTGGTGTGTGCATAGTTTAGTGTAGGGTTAGGTATCAGATTTTAGGTGTATGTGTGTGGATTACTGTTTGTTTGGTGTGCTTGTGTTGTGTGTATGTGTTTTGGATCAGCAATTTTTTTCTCTGGGAAAAAAATCACTGATCTGACAGTTCGAGATTGTAAGCTTTCGCTTAAATTAGGTCGATCAATCAGCGTTCGCTTTTTTAAGCATTCAATGATATAATATAGACCCGATGTGTCTCTTGAAGGAAAACTATATCTGCTTTGTGTAAGGAGAGATACATATTAATACTTGCTCTCTTAATATGGTCATTCAGCCCATTTACATTTATTGATAGACATTTATACATTAACGCCATTTAATGTATGAGGTAGTATCTAAGCATTTATAATGATTTCCTAGGAAATTTGTAATATAAGTTGTAACAAATTTTGTTATGAACATAATTTCTATAACTAATAAAAAAATCCTAAATTATTTACATTAACAACCTTCTTCATGGAACCTAGTGTTCATATACAGATAAAGATGGAATTCTAACATTAGCAGTAATTAAACTTGAGAAAAAGTACTATACACTCATAAACTCCTATTGGATCCCCGGAATTGGCACAAAAAAATGGTAAGAAAGCACTTAGATATCGTGACCTTACACTCTAGAGGAGAAGTGATGTTTGCAGGAGACTTTAATTTTATCCTTTCTTCTAGTGAAACAACAAATACAAACTCCTTTAAAATTTCCTCTGTAGCAAGACAATTACAACATGAGAAATCAAAAAGATATATACCATATAAAACTTCCATCTTCCCTAAAGTTCTCCCACTATTCTTACAGATTTGGGACACAAACTAATATTGACAAAGTTTTAATATCAAACTCCTTACAGTCAAAAATAGAAAATGTACTTTTAATATCCTGCCCCCTATCTGATCATAACTTCATTACTTTTCATATAACCTTTCACACAGAAACCTTAAATCATTGGCAAAGAATACCAGCTTACATTACAAACATAAAAGGCTTTCAGGACTGGATGTTAACTGAAATAAATCAATTTCTAGAAACCAACAATAATAGGGAGGTTTCAGGCACAGTTCTATGGGATACCTTAAAAGTTGTGTTATATGGAAAGATCAAAAACTGGTACATACAAAAAAGAAAAGAATGAGATAAAAGATTAGAAGATATTCAAAATGAAATAGATAACTTAAAATGGAATCGTATATTAAAAGACAAAAAAGCCCTAGATAACATAAACAAATTAAACAAAGAGTACCAAAACATTTTACAACAAAGAACATCCATAAGCTTAGAAAAGCTCAAACTGCATTCATATTCTATTAATCCTAAAAGCTTACATAAAATTGCAGTAAGGTCTAAATGTTTAAATGAAAGGAATCATATAAAAGAAATTATATACGTGGAAAACAAAAGGAAAATAAAAGCTTCTGATATGAGCGGCACACTATACTGCTTCAAGAATCATTATGAGAACATAAATACTCTGAAGTCAATTAATGAAAATGAAACTCTGGATAAATTCTTAATAGATAATATCCAGAAGACCCCATCCTCTGAAAATAAAGTAAAAATTGACAACCCTTTTACATTTAAAGAACATAGCCCACCTCATCATGAAGGGTTTCACATCTAGATCAAGAGAGGTAATCGTGCCCCTTTATTCATCCCTCATCAGGCCCATCATAGAATACAATGCCCCTTTTGGGATGTACCTTACCTGACACCTGCAGCAATTAGAAAGACCCCAAAAGTATCTCACCAAGAGGATCAAGGGTCTCAAACAGATGCCATATGCTGCTCGGTTAAAAAAACTCCAGCTCTACTCAGTTGCATACCGCCTACTTCGAGGCGATCTATGCCTGACATACAAAGCTATGTCAAATCCAGAATTAATGGACATGCTCCACCTCAGTAAATCTAAATCCCTTAGAGCCACATGCTCGAAGGACTTGAACCTCAGCACAGAAATAAATAGAACTTACTGGAGGGACAGGTTCATAACCCAGAGGCTCCCTTCGCTCTGGAATAGAATTCCAGTTCATGTGAGGCAGAGCACCTCACTGAATCTCTTCAAGAAGAATCTCGATAGGTGGATGGGGGATCATAGGTTTGTCCCAGGGATTACTCCAGTGTCACTATTAGACAGAGGCACAGTAAACTAAACCTTAAAAAGGGCACAGTATACTCAAATCAAGGGGTGGCGTAAGCCATACAGAATCAGGCTAGGCTTATAATTGCCACAGGGCAGATAGCCTAGTATGAACCTATGAACCTATGAACCTATGAAAGAACAAATAAATAAATTAAAAAGTAATAAATCACCAAGTTTAGATGGCCTGATCCCTGAAATATGTAAAATCTTTCCTGGCAATATATTAAAATACTATTAAGTACATTTCATAAGATCAGCAATACGTTTATTAGGCCACCATCATGGAAATATTCTCTCATTTCACCTATACTCAAAGTTAATAAAGAACCTACATCCTGTTCTTATAGACCCATCTCACTTTTAAACATAGATTATAAAACTTTTATGAGTATAATAGCAAATAGAATTAACTCCATTATACCCAATCTAATTGAAGAAGACCAGACAAGTTTTATAAAACATAGAAAAGTTCAAGATAACATAACAAGACTTCTATCCCTAATAGACATAGCAAATAGAGATAAAAATGAACTAACTATAATGTGTCTTGATATAGATAAAGCATTTGATTCATTAAACTGGACTTATCTATTTCAGAGTATTAAAACAATATATTTTTTTCTCCAGACTTTCTAAAACTAATTACAAAACTTTATGAAGACACTGTCTCTTTTGTAAAAAATAGGTTCTTTATTATCCTCTCCCTTTAAACTCATAAAAGGCACATAACAAGGTTGCCCCTTTCTCCATTAATATTTGCACTAGCTGTAGAACCATTAGCTAATTATATTAGGAATAACTCATATATAAAAGGCTATGATTTCAATAATGACCTATCCCCAAAGATTCAGCTATTTGCAGATGACCTATTATTAACCAGCGGAGGCCATGGAACATCTTTGGACCACTTACTTAAAGCTCTGGATTTATTTGAAAAATTGTCAGGATTACAATTCAATCATAACAAAACCCAAACGCTCTTAATAAATAAAGATGTAACTGCTAAAATGAGAAACTATAAATGCTTTAACTGGGTTACAACACACATTAAGTATCTAGGTGTCCACACACATTCAAATCTCAAAGAAACAGTATCTATAAACTATTGTAACCTAACAAACTCAATCACCAATCTCATAGATAACTGGAACAAACTGTATTTTACCTTTGAAGATAGGCTAATGTTAATCAAAATGATTCTATTACCTAAATTCTTTACTTCAGTCAATCTCTGATCATTTCCCCACCTAAGACAATTTCAAAACAGATCAATAATATTCATTAAAATTCCTCTGGTACCCACAAAACCCAGGATTAACTTTGCAAAGGCACACTACAAGTTGGGGAGAAGGAGGCATTAGTTTCCCAAATATTGTTTTTACATAAATGCTGCTATCATTAATACAATCTTTTTATGCTGAATGTCTCATATAACTCATGCTGGAAATCAATACATGGAAAAGTTTTGCTAACCAATAGCAAAAGGCTAATTGAACCTCTCACTACAATACATGAAAATGTCTTTATATGGGCACTAAATATATATATATATATATATATATATATATATATATATATATATATATATATATATATTATATATATATGGTTCCCATTCAGAAGCCTGAAACATCATAAGCCTGAAAATCAAAATCCTGAAACCAAAAGCCTGAAAATTCAGAATCCTGAAAACTCAAAATCCTGAAAGCCCAAAATCCTGAAAGACCAAAATCCTGAAACTCAAAATCCTGAAAACACAAATAATGCTAATATGTCACTATAAAGACACTAATATCTACCAACTGACCCTGACCCTAACCCTAACCCTAAGGTCCGTCACTATCGCACACTCACCTGACCGCCTAACCCTAACTCACTTAAACCGCCCCTAACCCCAATATTTGTCACTATTGCATACATGCCTAACCTGTGCCCTAACCCTAACTCACTTAAACCGCCCCTAACCCTAAAATAAAACCAACCACACACTTACCTGACCCCAACGCATGACCTAACACCACAGGGCTAACAATAGCAAAGCCACAATGACATCAGTATGTCTATTTTGTGTTTTCAGGATTTTGAGTTTCAGGATTTTGGTCTTTCAGGATTTTGGGCTTTCAGGATTTTGAGTTTTCAGGATTCTGAATTTTCAGGCTTTTGGTTTCAGGATTTTGATTTTCAGGCTTATGATGTTTCAGGCTTCTGAATGGGAACCATATATATAGATATATATATATATATATATATATATATATATATATATATAGCAAACAGAAATTGAAATCTTGCTCCTTCATTAACCTAATATTAATAAACTTTAAGAGATTTGTTCAATCCAACCAAGTAGTTGAAAATCTATTAATATCTGGCTTTGCAATTGCCCACAACAATGAGCGCTTAATTATTTTTGATACTAACAAAATGCTGGAATTTAAAAATAATGATTTATTATACTGGAACTAATTTGTGTTGTCTAATAACATTCATTCAACTAACTATTTAATTACAAGATATGGTTTACATAATAATAACTGGATAGACATACAAACCTGTAAAGAATTCATCTATAACAAAACTATATTCACCTTGCAAACTCATGGGAACAGCATACCTAAAATGCTACAACTACTGTTGAATATTACAAGTGGCTCTTTGAATGGCACCTCATTTATATCATTAGTTTATAAAGCCATTAGATCTGATTTTAGTTTTATAAATGCCTCATATTGGGAATACTCCACTAAAATAAATAATGAAGAATTCACTACTAACAATAAAATACTTCTCCTAAAATCAATAGAGAAAACAACTGTCTCCCCTTTTTAGAAGATATATACTTAGAAATTCCTCCACAGATGTTATTTCACACCACAAAGAATTGCAAAAATGTATAAAAAAGTGATACTGAATGTTGGAGATGTAAATCAAAAGATGCTGATTGATATCATATGATTGTTGCATGTACAATGTTATCTCAGTTTTAGAATGAATTTAGAATTTTTTGTAAAGCCTTGTGGAATAACTGCATAATTTCAAACTCTCTTATTCTGTTTAATGTACCAATAGGTTCATAGGTAGGTACTAGGCTATTGGCCCTAGGGCTCATAAAAGTCTAACCAAAAATGTACCCTGGCTTTCGCCACCCAAAAAAATTATTTTCCTGTGCCCCTGTCAAGCAGAGCCACAGAAGTGATCCCCGGGGTGAATTTCCTATTTCCTATCCAATTATCAAGATTTTTCTTGAGTTCTAATGAGGAGCTTTGTTTGGTATAGATGGGTAGTTTGTTCCAGAGTATGGGAAGTCTCTGGGACAGGAATCTATCACTCCAGCATGTTCTGTTTATTGTGGTGACAAGGTTTAGGTCCCTAGAGCGTGTAGCTTGGAGGGATTGAGATTTCTTTATGTGGAGCATGCCCAAGAGCTCTGGGTTTGACATAGCTTTGTATGTTAGGCAGAAATCACCTCTACCAATACCGGAGGTTATACCTAAAACTCAAGTACATATATTATGGTCAATTCTGGCAATTGCAAGAAAAGTTAATTGCCTGGGAAAAGCTATATTTATTACTGAAAAAAAATTAAATGATTTCATGAATGTATATGTTAATTTACCTTTGTTATGGACTCTGTACATAGTTATTTTCTATCCTGATTGCTAATATGTTACTATTATTATTATTATTAAAAATAAAAAATATTTATGAAAAAAAGAGATACAGTATGAGATGAAGCAAGCACTCCTTTTAAAACAGATACACTACAAACATGTGTGCCTGCTGTATGCTGCACTCATCAAACCTAATCCAGGTACAGATGATTCTCAGCTAGAGGGCTGTCTCAACAAATTAAGTACAGATGGTTATCTTCAAAGTACCAATTGTTTTTTTGTGAGACTGAACAGGTATTCCACATATGTCTTTGACAAAATAGTGATGTTTATTCATCATGTGTTTTGGTCCCTGGAAATGAGTGCTATAAAGTTCTCAGATAATATTGCTTGCTCAGGATGCAGTAGTCTGAACCCACCAGCAAAACTTAATTTCTGGGTCTGCCACTGAGTACATAGATTGTGGGAGATAGCCTCTTTCTTGTTGAGGAATTTGTCTAAAATCTGACCATCAACCATCTATGACTCCCAACTTTTGTTTGTCAATAGACACGCAACAAAAGATCTAAAATATAAAAAAACATGTAAAACCGGCAGTTATTTTTTCAGTAAGGATGTGGTAAAGATGCAAAGTATGATGAGCTGTTACAGAAGAAGTTATTGTATTGCTTTTTTTTTCTGTAGAAATGCAGCAGACGTTTCACACGTACACACATTTGCAAATCTTAGATTGCTAATTTGGGTTAACAGCTATGTTACCATATTTGGTGTTAGAACTTTTTGACTATGTATGGTTGAACTTACTGAAATTTAAAATTTTAAGCTGGAGGAAAGTGAAGATTCGGGACTTTTTACCAAATACAAAAAGGAAGATTTGTGTAAAAATGTAAAATGTTATGAAATACATGTTTTCCAAAACTGACTCTTTTCAGGTCACCTTCTGTAGTATCTTCAATTTAAGTGACTTTTCTTTGAAAATCAACTTAATGTTTAGAAGACTATTAGCAAACCAGGAAGCAATGAAGAAAAGCGTTATGTGGACTGCAGATAAGAAAAGAGACAGTCCACTGCCTGGAGTCAATGAACTGACATCTCTGAATATTTCTTATTTAGCTTTAGAGCTGAATCATGGTCAAATGGGACCCTAGGCAAGATAATGGACTGCCCCCCCCCATACCCATATTCCATTACTTGGCTGTCTCTCACCATTAACATAAAACACTATTTGTATCTATCAATGTGAATATTATTTTCCTCTTTTCTATAACAATCATCACAGATTTGGATTTAATTTAATTTAAATCTTTTATTTCAAATTTTACAGAAAAAAACATTGGCAGGCATTTGCTAAACAAAATCAAAAACTTCCACATTGAAAACAGACATAGCATGAGCAATAATAAACTTTTTCCTTGAAGCTCACATTTATCAGAAGTTAATCTGGCAGATCATTAAACTACAAGAGTCACTCTAGTATTCATAGTCAAATAGCATACAGTGAAGCAATAATTCACAGCTATGTGAAGAGCGCAAGGATTTCAAAGACATTGTGTAACAAATTTGCTAACAGCCTGGGATAGCCCACTATATGCATGTGTGCTCTGAGGAGCAGCCAAAGAGCCCTGTTTGGTGAAGTGACTTGGTCAGAGTCACTTAACAGACAAAGGCTGCAGGAATCAAACCTTGAACTACAGGAAGTAGCTCATTAACCACTGATATCCTTAGTCATCTGCACTAAGTCCCAGATATGCACTGCAGTAGCTTATCACAGTGAATTTCACACCCATGTGCCTACAAAAAACTAGCTACATTAAAAGTTTATACAGAATTAAAACCTGTAGACCTTATTTTGTCCAGTTTATTCAAAACCATATAATAAACACACCATCAAATAGTCAATAAAAAACGAGGATCATTTCCAAAGAATATGTTCAATATAATGATACTTCTGTTTAGTACAATCTATTCCTTCCTTTACACCATAATTACTCTGAAATGAAGGAACCAAGTATTTGCACACACTTGTGACAATGCTTACAGACTTTTGTATGACTGTGTACACCTTAGATGTTTGCTTGCATGCAGTTAAATCAACAACTACACAATGATCTAAAATGTATTTTAGCCTGCTGCTATGAGAACCACAAAGTGATACCCATTGCACTTCCCATGCCCTCAAAACCCCTTAGCTGAAGAATCAGAAGCACAGGTCTAAAATCAAAAACAGGTTTTAAATATTGCTGTTATCTACTCAAAAGGTTGCTAGCAAAAGAAGATTTAGTATTATCAAGCATTGCTGGAAGGATATGAAGTATGAAACTTACATACATGTCATTATATAGTGACTGCAATCCACTATGCTTTTGCAGAAAAAAACACAGATTTTATAAGGAATTGACAAAAGATATGGGGCAAAATCAAGGACAGTAGAGTACTATTCCCTCTGTGTATATACTCAATAATGAGCGGACATATCCCCCAATTACATCCCACTGGTCCACTTGTATGACTGTATAGCTCAGACATCTGCTTGAGATCAAGTGAATGATTATACACAAAAATAATATTCCAGAAATGTATCTCAGCTCACTGCTGTTAGAATCATACATTGCAACCTATTGCAACTCCCCTTTGCCCTCTCAGCTACTAAGTTCAAAAAGCAGAGACAAAGACTCAGAATCAGTAACAGATTTTAAATATTTTTCATGTACATAAAAAGTCACAGAGACAAAGCCTCAAAATCAGGAATAAATTTAAAATATTTTTCATGTACATAAAAATTCACTGGGATAAGAAGCTTTGCATTAGCCAGCATTTTCTGAAGGATACAAAGTCTACAACTCACATCCCTGTCTTTATTCAGTGACTACAATCCACAACAATTTGCTATAAAGGCATTTATTTTGCCAGCAACAGCTCAAAATGCTTCTCAACTTCTTTGCTCAAAAATTATTGACAAAGCCAAAAATAATGGGTGGCCAAATTCTCTCACAAAAAAAAATGGAAGCATTTTAAATATTATTTTATCTGTTTGCTTACAAGGTAAACCCACTTGGCAAAGTTTCCCTTTTCAGAGATGATCTGCCTGCTTAAGAGACTTGCTCATAGTAGCACTGCAGGCAAATGTAGGCAGAAGGAATCAAATCTTCTAATTACAGGAAATGTTGTTAACTAGTGAAACCCTTAACCATCTGCACTAATTGCCAAACATCCTTAACTCACTTAAAAAATGAGCTGAAGAACTGTAGTTGCATCCATATGTATTGTGTGAACAATAAGAACTGTGAAACTCTAATAGCTGCAATAGTCAGTGATTTAGAGGAAAATTAAAAATTTTAGAAGAAATTGCAAAAAAAAAAAATATGAGCCAATAACAGATTTACTTTCAAAATCAGGCACAGATGAGAGACAACTTTAATTCATTTAATAAAGTTAACAGAAGAACATGTTTGTTTATCTTCTGATTAACAAGAAGTATGAACCTCCAAAGACTCAATGACTCACATCACTGACTGATTCAGTGATTTACTAGAAAATCAAACTTTTTTGAAGGAGATAGTATGGCACAGAAACATGAGTCAAATCACAGACATTGATTCTTTGACTTTCTGTAATAATAAGTACAGAAACTCTAATGGCTTTATTTGTTCATTGCAAACCTAGCCGCCATGATGTCTGGGCTGCAGAATGAACTTCTCAGCAGATACACTGAGATGTTAAAAATAAAGAAATTAAACTGGACTACTGTAACTGCTACTAAAAAAAACATAAAGAAATAAAACTGGACCTCTCTACCTATTAAAAAAAAAAAAAAGCACCAATAACTACTAGCCTAGTAGGCAGCTGGTTACAGTCCCAGACAGACACTACCTAGAAGGCTTCACTGTGCAGGATAGTTTCACAGCTACAACTGCAATTTGTAAGTTGGATCTCCAGTCCATACCCACCACAACTACTTATCTTTAAAAAGGCACATCCCTCCTTTGGTCAGACATTGAAATGTTCATTTTAAAGGCCTGTCATCTGTTAACTGCTAAATCTGTCATGATGAGAGCAAGAATGTTGCTGTTGCTAATTTAAAAGTGATAGGAAGGTCTATTAGGAAAAACGGGACTGGAGTAAAATACTTTTTTTAACTGTATTGACATTATGATGAGCAGCTGGACTCTGACATTTGTGGGGCCTCTCTGAAAGCATCAGGCCCTAGGGAGCCTTGTGCTGCATCCAACCTTGTTTAGGTTCAAATCTTCATAGGTTCTAACCAAGCTGTTGATCCAGTGGACCATGTATAGTCTAACCAATGGTCCCATCCATTTACTGAGACATGAATTAATACAACATCCCAGTTTCAGCCCTTTTCCATAAGTGTTAGAGGGGTTACATTGGGGATGTACCTACTATTGCCTATCTGATCATCCAGCTTATGCTTAAAAAGGATCATGGAGCTTCTCTGTTTAACCTCTATGAGAACTTTGTTTCATAAATGGGGTATTCTTTATGAAAGATATCTATCCTGCCAACAAGTTCTGTTTAAGTTTTGATGGAAATTTACAGCTCTTGAACAGGTGTTTAGGGTGGTATTTGTTTTGTGTATGTGTAGGAGGGGATTTTTCAAGGCTTTGTAGGTGAGTCGGAGATCTTCTCTCAATAGTCAGTTGGAAATGGAAAAAAATGAGAGTGCTTTTAGGTGGACAGGGCAACTCTAAGACAGATCATAGCTAACAGCCCTAGAGTATTTTTAAGCCTAGCCATTCATGCCCCAGATTTCCAAATTAATAATGCCTATGGACTAGAACAGCTTTGGTAAATGCTTGTGGCTAAGGGCATCTATACGCTGCCCATGTCCATAAGGGCCATAGGTGATAAGCCATGGGTGAAGTTGCAATTTCCCAACCATTGGTCCAAATTGGGTTTGAATAGTCTTAGGGAAGAGCTCGGTTTCACATGAATGAGTAGTCCATTCAAGAGAAGCGATAATTTCTGAGACAATACCTGTCCCTCCAATATGTTTTGTTTATGTCACAGATGAGGTTTAGATATGTAGATCTGTAATTCTAGTGCTATTTGCTTTGTGAGTGTGTATCGGATCATCAGGACTGGATCAGACAATCCTTGTAGGTTATGCATAGGTCACCCTTCAGTAGTCTGTAGGAGACTGAGTACAGGGACAGGGCTTTGAGGTGGTCCACAAAGGACATGTTATTTACACCCTATATTCTTTTAGTAAGGATCCTCCACAGTTGCTCCAGCTGTTGCAAATGTCTGGTCAGGTAAATGCTAAAGAATGGATTGTACTCATTTATTAATCTAATGATAATTGGGTAGACTGGGATTATGATCTCCTTAAATCTGGATGTCATTCTCTTACTGATAAGTTGGGCCACAGAAGGATTTTCTCACCAACACGGACACATGTTGATCAGTAAAGTTGCTGTCAATCTGAGTTCCCAAATCCCTTACCATTGGGTCTGCTCTTATGGGAGCATTATCCATGCTGTAATTCACAGGGGTAGTCTACATATTTGGTGGATTCAATGAATGTGCCCAACTTCCATTAGTCAGCAAATTTGGCCACCCAAGAGGTCTTCAACATTTGCCTTAACTTCAGAGAAGTATATTCTGAATAGGAGAGATCCCATTACCAAGCTCTGTTGGACACCAATAGCAATCGGCCTCTTGATAGAGGTGGATTTCATCACCCTAACTTCATGTGTAATATCTGTGAGCCATTTGCTATCCATTGAGTGACACAGGGATTTATGCCTAAAGTTGGGATTCGAGTAAGGTAATGTGTCAAATGCCTTTGCCATGTTCGGGTAATCAGTGTGCACCATATTGTCTATGTCCATGTCTCTGTGATCTTCTCAAAGAAGTCCATGAGGTTTAGTAGGCATGGTCTGCCCTTCTTAACACTGAACTAGGATGGGTCAGTTTTTGAAGATTTCCTATGTCTTTGTTTCTCAGGTCCATGATAATTATTTCCATGGCCTTACATATAAGGCTAGTCATACTTATGGGTCTGCAGTTCCCTGGGATGTTGATGGTCCACCTTTGTGTAGAGAGATGATTCTTCACACTCAGATACTGAAATAGGGATCACAGCCCTACTGTCCATTTATTAGATGCAATTGCAAGGTAGTACCAGTGCATGCATAATGAGATAGAAACCTTTATGAACTATGGTGCACATGTATACTGACCATCATACCACTAAACATTGTCCTACTCTGCTGCTGGGTGCCTTGCACATCTGCATATTTTTATAAAATCCTCATCTCCACTGCTATGCTTAGTGTACTGTGGCCACTATGGCAAGTTATATAAATTAATAAGTATAAAAACAGCAGGTCAGCCATGGCAGATCGTTCATAGGTTCATAGGTTCATATGTTGGTACTAGGCTATCAGCCCTAGGGCCTATACAAGCCTAGCCATAACAATTCCCTGGCTATTTCTTCCCACATTATTTACTTTCCTGGACCCCTGTCTAGCAGGGTGACTGACATGATCCCTGGGGTGAATTTCCTTTCTCCCATCCAATCGTCAAGGTTCCTCTTGAAGAGGTCCAAAGAGGCACTCTGCTTGACATGTATGGGCAATCTATTCCAGAGTCTGGGGAGTCTCTGGGTCAGGAACCTATCCCTCCAGCATATTTTGTTTATTGTGATGACAAGGTTTAGATCCCTGGAGCGTGTAGCTCTGAGGGATTGGGATTTCTTTAAGTGTAGCATGTCCAACAGCTCTGGGTTTGACATGGCCTTGTATGTTAAGCAGAGATCGCCTCTGAGTAGACGATATGCGACAGAGTATAGCTGGAGTTTTTTAAGGCGGTCAGCGTAGGGCAGCTGCTTTAGGCCTGTGATTCTTTTAGTGAGGTATTTCTGAGGCCTTTCCAGTTGTTGCAGATGTCTTGAGAGGTACATGCAGGAAACACAGCTTTATTATTAAAAATAATAATACAAAAGATTAACACTTTCAAGCCCTTTCAAAATGCTACAACAAATATTACAAAGAATCCCAAACACAAATAAAACACTGTACACATCTGCAAACTGCACAGTTGTGACAGCCCTGGTTCAGTTATTGTATAAAAGATAAGCATACAGACAGAGATGCTCATGTATGCACATACCCAAGCATAAAAACAACTGTCAGAATGTGTGTGCACATGCACATGTGTAAGAGAAAGACTATGTCCATTAACTGCTATACTACAATCCTCCCATGTGTTGTTTCATTCACATCTCTGACACACACAACATTTTAAAATTTTAGTCCCTTCCCATCACTTTTTGTTATTCAATACTGCCTCAAAACAGAAATAGAATAAAAGCTCTGTTTTATGCCGGTGCATGTACTGTCATGCATTGTTTTAAATGCTACTTGTACTGTACAGTGAACTGAGTATTCTTAGTACATTGTAGAGTTTTTCAAGTTACAAACAAGTCATACACTGTCTCAATCGTGATTCTGTTCAGTAAATGCATTTATGATAGTATCACAAACCAATCAAGACCTCCTATGCATTCTATATACATGTCAGACCTCAGCTATGAATCCCAATATTCCTACTTTAGGAAGGAAACTCTATCTGATAGCTAAACTATATTATTCGAATTGGAACACATAGAGCATTTAATGAATCAATATTTTTGTTTAGCAACAGCACTAACTTCTTCCACATTACCAAACTTGAAAAGTGGTGAAACTGCCCTAAATTCACATATTTAATGTAAGACATATTCCAGTCTATGGGAAAAATATTTGCACCTAGGATATAATCAAAAAATAATTACATTTTTGCAGATTTTTCTTTCCACAGACTAACAACTGCCAGACCCTTACTTAGTCTACTGGCATGTTTGTTCCACATCACTAGGGTGAATGCAGACTGAGAGAGCTGTCACTGTGGCAGCCATTATGGTGGCTCAGTTTTTTTTTTTTATTTATTTTAGCCCTGCATCCCCTGCACATGCTTGGCTACGCAAGTGAAGGGGAAAGGTGTGCAATGGGTTGACCATGTTGGTTGCCCCTCACTTTTTCAAGGGAAGTGGATGGAAACCTTTTCTGTCCACCTCCTAGAAGCACAGGAGATGGTTTCCCCAGATTCTACTTTTCTCCATCCATGTATGCTCCCAACTCTCTGCATCCCTCCCTTCCCTCTGGGAGAGGAATGTGGGTCTAACCCCTTCATTCATCCTCCTTCCTGCCTGGCTCTTCCAGTGCCATGGATGCTAACTGAGCCCAAGTTACCTGGGTCACAGTCAGAGCTCCATCCCTTTGCATTATGAAGCCAGGCTTGATATTTGTGTTTTTTTCTAGGATAAGTTTGTATCCTGAAAAATTTGTGAAATCAGGAATAGTTCATGCAGTATTAACTAGTAGAAGAAGCTACAATTTTGGAAGATTCCTGTTATATTTTTTTGCATAGTACTGTGTTTTCTCTTAATCTGAAGTTATAGCTATTAATTGAATTAGTTGTGATGTTTCCTCTGCTTTTCAAGTAGGTTCTGTGCTATGCCAAACCACTTAAGTGGGCTTTGTCATTTTTCAGCATTTTTACTGTTTTTTTTTTTCTGTGAATCTGAAGCCACAACTCCTAAATGATTTTACAGTTCATACTACTTTTCAAGTGATTTATTTGCTGTTACATTGATTAATCAGTGTTGCTATGTTTATTTAATGTGTTTACATCACTTTTCAAACTTACAGCAAACAGCCAGTTTTAGCCAAATGTACGAGTCACCTACAGCTTGGGTTAAGGTTCTCTGGAAAAATAAACATTATTGATTAGAGCTTTAGCTGTTTTTCATTGGATCTTTCATTTTTCCTGTTTAATTTATATTAAGCAGAGCTGTGCTTAGCGTAGCAGGTCTGCAATGTGCACTCCACAGACATATGCACTTTCACTTGTAACAGTACCTAATATAAATTATTTTGCCCAAATATGATCAGTAATTAGACTCCTGCTACACAGAGGTGCAGTAAGCTGCATGTAGCTGCATAACAGGCAGACCCACACACCTAGCACCTTAAAAGTAGCTCGTAGCAGTCCCTAGTCACACTACATTGTGCAATAAAGCCCATAGCTGCTACAAATAGCTCAACACTACTGTGAAGCAACTTAACCCATCGCTGATACAAATAGCTCCACATTGCTGTTAAGTAAGACTCCCAAGCTTTGTTATCACAGTCACATATATACGCAATCTAAGCATTTTCTAAAACAGGCACATGTATAAAACTACATTATCTTCCCCTTAACTGCTAACTATCTCAGCAGATTGTAAATGTCTGTTACAAGTTGCAGTGTTTTAATCAATTAAGTTTTACTTTACACTTAACAATATGGAAGGAAAGCCTACTTGCTTCCCCTCTTTTGCCAACCTCATAGCATTAGGTATCATAAAGCAGTGTAGCAACTACCTTATTTTCACAAATAACAAACTTCTATTAAATTCAAATAACTCTGTGAAAGGTACAAATATCTGAGATATGGAGATACTCTCACAAACGAAAAATACTGTGAGGACTACAACAGCACACCACTCACTATGCACCCAAGCCTAACAAATAAAGAAATGTCATATGCTGAAACTGTAAAGAAATCCTTACCTAAACCTCCTGGACCCATAAGGATTAAGTTTCAGCAAAAATCAAAGTAAAGTATCACAGCATATAATATTTCATCTTTAACAAATGTAACTTTGAGACAAAAGATTTCAATTCCAGTATACCAGATCACTCCACAAACAAAAATGTTTTAGTGAATGGAGATTTTTATAGTGAGGCACACAGACTCCCCACTCAATAGGCTGGACAAAGACAGGAAAACAGTGAGTTATCATTCCAGGTGTCAGAGTCTCAGATTTTCCAAGAGCCTATGGGACGTTTGCATCAAACAAATATAACTACAACATGGTAGTTGTGCATTTCACAGTAAATGTCATAGAAAAAAATTAGGGAGATACAGAGAAACATGGATGAGCTCTCTGTGCACATCACAATTGCAGAGTACCTGCCCTTGATTTCTTGTTGGTAAAGAAATGTTGCAGTCTCTCAACCTGAGTCATATGCTTTGTCAAGTACATACCAACGATGGTGTATATTCTATTAGTGGCCTGATTGGGGGAGGATACAGGGGGACAGTGACTTCTTTGCATCTAGAAGATAAGCCCCTGGTGATTAGCCTGGCTATGTAAAGGGGTTTCCTAACAACATTGGCCAAATGGTGGTCAAAGCATAGTTCATTGTCAATAGAGGTGCCCCCATCCCTAATGACCAAGTCAGTTTTTAGGGGTTGCTTCCTATGTGACAGGAGCAGGAGTGCCCAGGTTTGCCAAAGGACACAATGCTGCATTTTAGGCATTTAGTTTTAAGCCATGGACCAAGCACCACTTGTTAGCAGGTGTTAGGCCCACCTGAAGAATATGTAGGTTATCTAGGGCATTAATGACAGCTCCAAGTTTGCAGTCATTGGCAAACTTCATCAGCCACAGGCCTTTGGTGTCTGCTTTAAGATCAGAGAAATAGATCCAAAAAGAAGTGCTGCCAGGTCTAATTCCAGGGGGATTCCACAGGTAAACAATCTCTCAGTCGAGAGTGTGTCTGCAACACTTACAGACTGAGTTCTGTTAGTGAACCAGTTTGCTATCCAGTGGGAAAACACAGAGGTTTACATTTAATTGGACTGGCTTATAAATTATGCCCAAGTGTGAAATTATATGAAGGGCTTTGGGCTCCAAATCACTGTATGACGCTGCACATCTACAGGGTGAATATTTATTTGACTGGGACTAGAAGTGCTTCCTGCAACATTAAGCTGCTCCTACTTTATCATTGGCAGCAGATCAGGTCCATGTTCATGTATTACCCATGTAGCTTTCGGATTCACTCTTAAAAGTAAAGCACACAACTTCACCTTTCTATAAAAATCCCTGAAACAGTTTCAGAGGCAAGAAGCAGCAGTTTGGTAGTAAATTGTACAATCAGAAAGAAATACAAGAAAAACATTTTGACCAATGTAAAAATAGTGGAAAGGTAGAGTAAGAACTGTGGTACCACTGTCTGAACATATTTTATTTATTTATTTATTTCCAGGTTGATCACTGGGGAAGTCCACTGGGCCCAGAGAGCCCGTTTTCAGTGGTGGCCCGGGGAGAAAAGCACCACAGCACAGAAATACAGTTACATATGACTGAAATGTGTAGAAAAATTACAAATACGAATGCATATAAAAGTGAATAAAAATGTGCACAATATTTACACAGAGCAAAAATATCATATGGATTACAAAGTGCAAATACATTTTAACAAAGTATTTACACAATCAAAAGAAAATGATTTACAATATTTACACCAATCAACATCAATGACAACATACATTATCGGCAAATATACAGTTGTGCAATAGAAACAACAATTGCAGGGAAAGGCAGTTAAGAAATGACACACAGGAATAGAACCAAAGTCAGCATATATCATTAGATTGGAATAAAAGGCATAAAAAGTTTGAACCAGTAAACCATTGTGGTGCTTACAAAAAAGCTTGATGGTTAAAGTTCAGTGATTTCCAGCATATCTAGAGTTGCTGTTTGATGGCTGAGTCATGTAGCTGCCCAAATTCCCTCTTCTCCATGTTTACTTAGGAGTATGTTTTTGGTTACAATTAGTGTCCATATTGTGAGGTTAACTTTGCCTTTAAAACTGAAGTGCTGTATGAACAGGATTCAAGAACAATTTACTCTTAGGAGTGACACACTTTCCCATGTATGTAGACTACTCTATATTCTGAAAGAGGTTTCAAGGGAGTCATTCTGACTAGAATCATCCTACAGCATAGACTAATGATGACTTCAGGACCACTACACCAAATTCTTGTACATGGTTCACACTTGAAAGGCAATGGTACTTGAAATTTTTCATGTAATTATTTAAATTTGATTACTAGGGTGAAGTGATGATCCCAGTGGACCAATGTCAGAAACATCTGAAGGGCTGAATACCGATGGAGAACTAGCTAATGGTATAGCCTGTTAAAGTGACTGGTCAACTTCATGACAGGAACAGCTCTACCTGTATGTGTGGAATGGTAATGCAGGCATTAGATGGTACATAGTTTGAAGTCCATAGTATCAGTTCCCATAAATGTGAAGAGCTGTACTACAAGACAAGAAAAGCATGTGAGGAGGCAGCCAAGGACCATGCACTTGTGCAGTAGGTGTTTTACTGTGAGGTTTACATTCCAGTGCATAGAAGGACTGAAATGTAACATCAGCAGTGTTTTGGCCTGTGCATTGTTAGTGCAGCCCCACAGCATGCAACATCAAATATGTCTAATATGAGATGCCTGCATAACAAGAGTTTTAACCTGTTGTGCATGCATCTTTGGGTTTGACATACATGTGGTATTAGCCAACTTCAGGGATTTGCAGCTTCACCTGCATGTCAGCACTGGTAATGCAGACCAGGTAAATACCTGAAGTACCACTGCTAACATACACATGGATCTGGGGGATTTGGGCCATTTAGGAATGTCTGGAACACCATGGTATGCTCATCTGCAGCCAAGGCAACGATTGATTAAAGTGGAATGTTTTTGAATCCCATTATCTAAATGTAGTGTAGTAGTCCATTTGCACATAGTACACTGATTCTCTTATGCAGACTCTGATGCTAGCATGATATCATGGAAGTTAGATAAAAAGAATATAGGATAAGGGTAGTATTACAGGATAACACCAAACAATGTGCCCAAAACACAAAAACACCAATAATCCAAAAATGTACTTGAAAAGACGACCCAAAATCCTTAGAAATAGATCTTTAATGAAAACCCATCTAACACATAAAAAATAGCACCATAAAAAAGCACTCATCTATGTTGTTGGGGTACTTGCATACCCTTAACCCCTTCGATACAATTTTCAAATTAATGCATTCTTTTAAGTAGACATTATCCAGGTGTAAACACTTACGTTTAAAAAGCAAATTGTCCAATTTAAGTACATTATTAACATATGAGTCATTGTTACAGTCTACAGTTTTCTTGCCCCATCAGGAAAATCTGTACAAACTAAACCAACCCCATGGCTAACAAAAGACATAAACTCCTTATGAAACAAAGAGACAGAACATGGCCCACTACCTGGCCACCAAAAACCAAACAACCCTCTAAAACTACCAACAATTAAGAAACACAGTCAAAAAGCAAATAAAAACAGATAAAAAAAAATATTATTTGGCAGCCCAACTGAAACATCAAAATAACCCCCTCCAAATTTTGGGCCTCTATAAATCATCTTCTCAATCCAAACATTCCTCAACCCCTAACCCCTCTTTCCCCAAGCACCACAGAAAGCATAGCCACTTAATTCACCTCTCACTTTACTAATTCCATACTTGTCCCTACTAAATCATAACACTGCCAGTCCACTGATTGTACCCAGCACCTCTGCCATCAATCCTGTAGCATTTAACCTTAAACCAATACCTATGAGCTACATTAACAAACTTCTCCATCGATTGAAACATTCAAGTCTAGCAGCTGACCTGCTTCCCAATGAATTCCTGAAGGTGACAGTTGATGCCATTACTTACCCAGTCTCCTTGCTAATAAATTGGTCCATCTCCAAGTAATACTCTGGAAGATATCCCATATCATAACCCCTACAGAAAGGAGGCACCTCAACAATAGAATCAAAATACAGACCCATCTCAATACTCCCTTCCTTTGCCAAAATCTTCGAGAAATGTATACACTCACAAATCCTACCCTATCTCTTGAACAACATCCTCCTCTCAGATATACAACATGGCTTCAGACCCAAGTATAGCACCACATCTGCCCTAATTAGCTTCACAGACATAGTCAACCAGTCAAGAAACAATGGCCTTTATGTTTCATAAGTTTTCCTAGACATGTCAAAAGCATTTGACACTGTCTCACACCAAAACCTTCTGTGCCAACTAGCCACCTTACACTTCTGATAGTCTACCCTAGCATGGTTCTATAGCTACTTGTCAGACAGCAAGTTGCTAAATGGCTAGACAATATATCTTCACTCTTACTAGTCTCAGTAGGTGTACCGCAATGTTCCATACTTGGCCCTCTTCTCTCTACAATATTTACAAATGATCTCAATTTAGCTACCACATCAGCTGACATTATATAATATGCAGACAATTTTACACTCATCTGCTCAGCCACCTCAATCCCCGAACTCTTGGCAAAAAACATAAAAAGCATTTACAAATGTTGAATACTACCTTTCCACCAAGCAACTAATACTCAACCCCAACAAGTCCAAACTACTATTATTTACCAACAATAAAATATCTCAACCACCCCATCCCATTCGCCATCTACTCTACTAACAACACAAGAAAACAAATCTAAATAAACTGGAAGCCTGCTACATCAAAATAGCCAAGTTTGCCACCAGCCTCTCATACAGATCACATCATTGTTCAGCTCTTTACAAATGACACTAGTTGGAACTCCCAAGCCCATTATGCATCAACCAACTCACAATTTTCCATTCCATCATCTACCTACCAGTAAATGTCCAGCCCTTAAAAACCTAGTAAAACCCTACACTAGCTATAGAACCCTCCAATCATCTAACAAACTTCTTCTTGATGTCTCTAAAGCCACTAATATCTACAGGGGATGCCTTATTCTTAAAGCACATCTCCAAAATTTGGAACTCAGTTCTCCAGCCTATTCTTTGCACAACTAACCCTTCCAAATTCAGAGAAGATGTCTAGAGCATGAATGCAGAAAACAGGTCATCTAGAGACTATGTCAATTTATATTGTTCATGACAATCAGAATAATGTACAGCAACTTGACTAGTTTATCAGAAGTGTTAATGAAAACAGTATTTCACATTGTGAACATCTAATAAAACCTTATTAAATGGACTACAGTACTTGGAGAAATTCATGCTAAACAGTGTACAAGACCTGGTTCATAAGGGAGAGACTGACACCTATTAAAGCCTGAGCTTGGGTAATTAAGACTTTTGTTTCTCAGTCTCATGGCATACAATGTTTCCAGCTAACTACGGTAAAGAACCTTCATATCTAATCTTACAATTTTTCTCAAAGCCCATTTGATTAAAAACTGGCTATGCTCCTGCTCAACACCAGACTGACCCCTCAGTAATATCTTTCGCATTGTTCAGCCTATATTATTGCTCTCTAATGTTTATTTCCCTTAGAACCTATCTCCAACTTATTACTGTATATTTTTATTCTAATTGTTTAATTTGGCGAGGCTTCCACCCCACCTGCTAAGTAGAAATACATTAATGTTTTTGTTTCTTATGGGTTGCATTCAAGGACTAACAATTATAATGTGTAGTATGTGTGACTAACCATCTTTACTGCATTATTTTTGTTACTGTTGTTTGTTTTTTCTTTCATTTCAATTAATCTGTATCAGTGTTTATTATGCAACCTGTTGATTTTTTTTCATATTCTAAGGTAACACAGTTTACTATGTAACTTGGGGCTTTTCTCCCCAGGCCTCCTCTGAAAACAGACATTTTTGGGTTCAGTTGGATATTCCCAGTAATCAAATGTAAACTAAAATAAATAAAAATAAATAAAATAAAATTTTGAAACATGTTTGATTAAAGTAGAGTTTGTTATCAACAAATGTACCCAAATCCATGATAACTGCTTCAGTTTAATTAGAATGTTATATATAAGGCATATAGTGGTGATGATATTTAAAAACTGAAGCTATGTTACATTTTTAATGTAGAAGATAAGCTTATGATTGCCATGACAGGTATTTGTATGGTCCAGACAATGTTGGACAATTTGAGTATCAGGAATGGATTTGATAAGCACTCCCAGTTAGTCATAAGCAGACCTAGTCATACTAATTTTTGTATCAGCTTTCATGTCAGGGACGCATATGCCCAAAGTTTGTGTGTGTGTGTGTGTGTGGGGGGGGGTCAGGACAGAGCTATGTAGGATACTGCTGATGATGGCTTTTTTGTCTAAAGCAAGTAGTTCTCTGGCTTTAGTAGTAGTATGGATTTATCAAACAACCGGTAAACACACCCACAAACAATGTCTGCATAATTTTGAGTTGAGAGTTAGTTTATAATGCCAGCACAGTGAATAGTCTTGAAGTCCTTGGCAAAGTCCAGGTAGGCACTATGGACTATATTTCCTTTATTTATGCCTTAGTAACCTTTTTGAAGAGCCCTGGTAGGATGAGCAGACATGGTTCTCCTTTTATTAAGCAGAACAGGTGTGTCTCCAGGGATAATAAGCTAACGTCTATTGTTTATTATTTGGGCTATAATATGACCTTGCAAATATTTGTGAGACTAATAGGTCTGCACTTTCCATGGTCAGTAGAAGGACCAGATTTATGTAACAGCACCACAACAGCTGTTCCCCACACCTTAGTGATGTATCCAGTTCTGAAGACTTGATGGAGACATACTTAACTCTTCTCAGCAGACATACTGGGATTTTTCATGACCAATGGAACTAGTACTTTTAATTCTGGAAAGTGCTGAAAGGACATGGTTCATAGAAATTTTGTTAGGATAGATGTGAAAGGGGAATGAGGACCAGCGGGTAGTATGGATGGGGTAAAGCTGAAAGAGAAAATAAGCAATGTCATTGGTGGCAGAAAAAGAGGTACTATTACAGATATGTTCAGAACAGAATAGCAGTAACCTACATTATAGTCAAATATTAAGATATTGTATCCACAATCATCATACAGACGTGATCAGAAAGTATTTTCATTTTACCTGTAATTCGTCTCTAGACAAATATTGAAATGAGAGATGAGAGAGAGCAACAGAAAGGGAAATAAGTAAATAAATAAATACATACATACATACATACATACATGCATACATACATACATACATACATGCATACAAAGCAATGTTCACCAAATGTACCTCCTCAATTTACCTGCAGTAAATGTGCACTCTACCTGTTCCATACAAATACCACATACATAACTCCAGTCCCTACCGTATATCTCTACCACATAATAACCAACTAGCTAAATCAGCAGAAATCTCTACCATATACAATATGCAAAATGCTAAGAATTATCAAGCAATCATAAAATCAAACAAATCTGCATTGCTAAAAAATAAGTAAACAGCCTTTTTTGTAGGGTGATCCACAGACACTGTATATGTTAAGCTATTGCCTTAACCACTACACTAAGAAGGAGCTACTTGCTCTCCCTGTTGTCTACTTTATAATTTAACAGTTATCCTATAACAGTACCTCCTATGCTTCTTATTTGTTGCCCCTGGATGCTTGCTTGTTGATGAATTACAGCGTGAAAAGACGTTCTGATCATCTCTGTACGATGATTGTGGATATAATATCTTGGGATTTGGCTGTGATGTATGAAGCCCATAATTGCTGGTTATGTCTAAGCTTCTTAATATAGCTGAGAAAGGCTTTATGGTTGTATATTAATTGACTGCAAACTTAAGTTCATAATTGACCATGCATTTCATGATAGTTATGTTTGAGAGGCTTAACAATTTTAAAAATCTTATAATGATTAAGTAGAAACCTGTTGTTGGCCATGAAGTTTTTCTTTTTGTTATGGTTTATTGAAGTGGGATTTCCAACATATGGGTTCAGTTTTAAACTATTACTCATGCATCAAATGGATATAGGTGCCTCCATATATCCATATAAGACAATAAAATTCAAAAGATTAGGTAGCAGCCTCTGTCACAAAGTTTACTGGGGAGCTATATAACTTGTGATTATCAAAGAAATCAGTAAATATTCTGTAAATGATTTTGGCTTAATCTTTGAATGCAGAGGAGTTAGTAGTGGCCATAAAACAGGTCTTCAGGAAAAGGGTCAGAGTGGGATGGTCATATTTGACTAGGGAGGTGATAACAAGTAAGGTGGTACAATTAGAGTAAATGTTTGTGAGGACAAGGACTAGAATACTGATATACATTTTGGACAGAATGACAAATACAACGAGTACAAAAAACAAGCATCAATTCAGAGGAGATCCGACATAATCACCACCATCATCATTATCATAATTATCATACTCCTTTTTTCTATTTTTACATGAGGTCAGGTGTTATTTCAACTGTTGCCACCACTCATATCAAAATGGCTGCCCTCTCCTTCAGCAATCATGCCCAAGTGTCTCAGGTCTTCTCACATACAGCCCATTCATCTCAAGGTTGGACAGCCCATTCATCTCTAGGTTGGACAGCCCATTCACCTCATGGTTGGACAGCCCATTCATCTCATGGATGGACAGCCCATTCACCTCATGGTTGGACAGCCTCATCTCATGGTTGGACAGCCCATTCACCTCATGGTTGGACAGCCTCATCTCATGGGTGGACAGTCCATTCATCTCATGGTTGGACAGCCTCATATCCTCTTGTCTTCTTACTCTCTCTCTCTTGAATCTACTTTACCATGTCTTCTGTTTCTTGCACATATGACTGAGCCAATCTAATCTCTTCTTCTTGACCTTCTCTATAAGTGGGGCTACTTAGGCTTCCTCTCTGATGCCCTCATTTCTTCATCTGCCCCACAGTGTGCATTCTACTATCCATCTCAGGCACTTCATGTCCATCACCTCAAGCTTCTTCAGCTGCTCTGTCTTCACTGCCCAGATTTTTGGTCCATGCAGAAGCACTGGTCACTGCTTTATACCCCTTACTTTGCATTTTTTTTGGCATTCTTATATCAGACACTATGACAAACACTTTACACCATTTGGTTGCAGAACCTCTGATTCTTGCTTTGACCTCCTCATTCAGACTACCCTTCTCCTCTATTACACTTCTTACCTAATTTGACACTATAGAAACCGATGGCTCAAGGCGATTTGGAAGAGATCAGTTAGTTTTATCATAATTCCTAGTCCTGAATCAAGTACTATTCACAAAGCTAATAAGACAAAAAAGAAAATAAACTATTTATTCTTGTAAACATAATCCAGACAAATGTTTAAACAATGTTTCCAGTTATGCAGAAGAAAGACAAGTTGTGTTTGAAAACCAGAATTAATTGCACAGAGTTCTAAGGAGTACAGCAAAGTCCCTCACCAAAAAAATATAGTAGAAACACTTTATGCAAACCTTAGGACAACATCACCTGAATAATTCCAAACAATCCCTTTCACAATGTTTTGGGAGGGTCTTCTTCTTCTTCTTCTTTTGGCTGCTCTGCTGAAAATGGGTCATTGGCTCAGTCGGACTTTTCTGGTTACCATGATCTTCTTTCGGCTGTTCTCGTTAGGGGTCGCCACAGCAGATCACCTGTTTCCATTTCTTCCTGTCCTCTCCATCTTGCTCTGTCACACCAACCACCTGCATGTCCTCTCTCACCACATCCATAAACCTTATCTTAGGCCTTCCTCTTTTCCTGTTACCTGGTAGCTTCATCCTTAGCATCTTTTTCCCAATATACTCTGCATACCTCCTCAGCACATGTCCAAACCAACGTAATCTTGTCCCTCTGGCTTTGTCTCCAAACCTTCCAACCTGGGCTGACCCTCTAATATACTTATTCCTAATCCTGTCCATCCTCGTCACACCCAGTGCAAATCTTAACATCTTCAACTCTGCCACGTCAAGCTCTGACTCCTGCCTTATTGTCAGTGCCACTGTCTCCAATCCGTATAACATAGCTGGTCTCACTACCCTCTTGTAGACCTTCCCTTTTACTCTTACTGGTACTCGTCTGTCACAAATCACTCCTGACACTCTTCTCCACCCACTCCATCCTGCCTGTACTCTCTTCTTCACCTCTCTTCCACACTCACCACTACTCTGAACTGTTGATCCCAAGTACTTAAATTCATTCACCTTCACCACCTCTACTCCCTGCATCCTCACAATTCCTCTGTCCTCCCTCTCATTCACACACATATATTCTGTCTTAGTCCTGCTGACCTTCATTTCTCTTCTCTCTAGAGCATATTTCCACCTCTCCAGGGTCTCCTCCACCTGTTCCCTACTCTCACTACAGATCACAATGTCCTCTGCAAACATCATAGTCCACAGGGACTCCTGTCTGATCTCGTCTGTCAACCTGCCCATCACCATTGCAAATAAGAAAGGGCTCAGAGCTGATCCTTGATGTAATCCCACCTCCACCTTAAATGCAGCCGTCACTCCCACAGCAGACCTCACCGCTGACACACTACCCTCGTACATATCCTGTACCATTCTTACATACTTTTCTGACACTCCCGACTTCCTCATACAATACCACAACTCCTCTCCAGGCACCCTGTCATATGCTTTCTCTAAATCCACAAAGACACAATGCAACTCCTTCTGACCTTCTCTGTGCTTCTCCATCAACACTCTCAGAGCAAACATCTCATCTGTAGTGCTCTTTCCTGGCATGAAACTATACTGCTGATCACTAATCATCACCTCCCTTCTTAACCTAGCTTCCACTACTCTTTCCCATAACTTCATACTGTGACTGATCAGTTTAATCTCTCTGTAGTTACTACAGCTATGCACATCACCCTTATTCTTAAAAATCGGTACCAAAACACTTTTTCTCCACTCCTCAAGCATCCTCTCACTTTCCAAGACTTCATTAAACAATCTAGTTAAAAACTCCACTGCCATTTCACCTAAACACCTCCATGCTTCCACAGGTATGTCATCTGGACCAACAGCCTTTCCGTTCTTCATCCTTTTCATAGCTATCCTTACTTCCTCCTTGCTAATCCACTGCACTTCATGATTCACTATCCGCACATCATCCAACCTTCTCTCCCTCTCATTCTCTTCATTCATCAACCCCTCAAAGTACTCTTTCCATCTGCTCAACACACTCTCCTCGCTTGTGAGTAAGTTTCCCTCATTATCCTTTATCACCCTTACCTGTTGCACATCTTTACTAGCTCGGTCCCTCTGTCTAGCCAAATGGTACAGGTCCTTTTCTCCCTCCTTAGTGTCCAACCTTTTATACAACTCTTCATACGCCTTATCCTTAGCCTTTGCCACCTCTCTCTTTGCCATGCACCTCATCTCCTTATACTCTTGTCTACTTTCTTCATCTCTTTGGCAATCCCACTTCTTCTTCGCCAACCTCTTTCTCTGTATACTCTCTTGTACTACTTCATTCCACCACCAGGTCTCCTTGTCTTCCTTCCTCTTTCCAGATGTCACACCAAGCACCTTTCTAGCCATCTCTCTTACTAGCTCTGCTGTAGTTACCCAGCTATTTGGTAACTCTTCACTGCCACCCAGTGCCTGTCTTAACTCTTCCCTGAACATCACCCCACAATTACCCTTTTTCAATTTCCACCATTTGATCCCTAGTGCTGCCCTCACACTCATCCTCCTCTTCTTGATCACCACTGTCATCCTACAAACCACCATCCTATGCTGCCTAACTACACTTTCCCCTGCCACCACGTTACAGTCTCCAATCTCCTTCAGATTGGCCCTTCTTCATAAGATGATAAAAAGGATCCAGACCACGAATTAAGGCGAAATGAACTTTATGTACAAGCGCTTTCGTCTAGAAAAGACTTCACCAGATACATAAAACACAGGTGCTACACAATACTTATATAATGCCTCATACAACATCCAATTACATTATTAAAGGAACATACACAATTCACTCAGAACAATATATAGATATATATATAATTAATAATGAAATGCTTTTGATCATAACCAAAAGACAAAACATGTACAAAAATCCTATATCGTTTATAAAATAAGTAGCATTAAACCCTATCTGCTTTGGCTAATAAAACTGGCTTAATGCTAACATATTCATTAAGATCAGGTATAATATTTGCCCTCAGCCTAAGCTGCCATTTTAATTCTTTATTTAATAAAATGTTTTTACAATCACCTCCTCTTGCATTATTCCTGACAACTTCAATAATGCCAAATTTAAAACCAGAGAAAGACACACGTACCTCTGAATGTTTAAATAGTGCACTACTGTCTTTACCTGTCCTTATATCATAAATGTGTTCATATATTCTATCTCTGAATGCTCTCTCGGTTTTTCCTACATAAAATGCAGGACAACCACCACATACAGCCAGGTAGACCAACATCTTAGTTCTGCAATTACCCTTACAGAATCTCACAATACTGTTAAGCCCATTCTTTAATCTGATATGTGGATCTCTAAAAAT
The DNA here is from genome assembly GCF_019279795.1 of Protopterus annectens. Classification (NCBI taxonomy): domain Eukaryota; kingdom Metazoa; phylum Chordata; order Ceratodontiformes; family Protopteridae; genus Protopterus; species Protopterus annectens. The sequence continues at coordinate 1,524,146,129 of NC_056733.1, forward strand.
GTGGGGACATTTACTACAACATCCACATGGAAAAGTAGCTTTATTTAAAAATTGGATATTACTGTCAATCTGTTCAAAAATGTTCCTTTAATAATGTAATTGGATGTTGTATGAGGCATTATATAAGTATTGTGTAGCACCTGTGTTTTATGTATCTGATGAAGTCTTTTCTAGACGAAAGCGCTTGTACATAAAGTTCATTTCGCCTTCATTCGTGGTCTGAATCCTTTTTATCATTTTATAGTGGTTTGTCCTTCTTCGTTTTTTGCCTTCTTCATAAAATATAATCCACCTGTGTGCATCTTCCTCCACTCTTGCATGTCACCCTATGCTCCAGGGTATAAGTTAATTAATACATACTGACAATGGGGTGTGTGCACAGTTGAAGTGCATCAATTTAGCAACAACTCATACCAAAACATAAACTGTGTTCACTTTTAAACTTCAAAAGTGAGGCAGAAAGTAACATTATATGTCCACATATGGAAGACATCAGGTCACCTGGTGCAACACAGTTCTAGGCAAGAATCATAGTTATGTGGAAGCATGTACCTAAACTGAATTCTGCATAGTGGGAAAAGGCAATTTGCAATCATGACTTATTAGATGGACACTTTTGCATGCCTGAAATTTCCTGTCCTGCCTTGTCTGTAGTGTTTGCTAAGATAGATGTTCTTTAATGGGTATGCTCAATATTGAGTTTAAATTAATACTTAAAATAAACGCTTAAAATATACTATGAACAGTTTTGGGGAGATGGCAAATAGAATGGAGACATGACTCTTGTTTCCAGGAGATTTGCAGCCTGGCATTTTCATTTGCAGGTTCTGACAACACAGAAAACACTTTTAGACTGTGGATTAGAAATGAGCCAAATTATAAATGTCATCAAGTCATGGAAACAGTAAATAACAGAATATGTAGCTTTCAGTAGTATTAATGGAAACAAACCAATGTCTTGAAACACATTTATCAAAAATATAATATGTTTATTTACACAGAAAAGGGTTCGAATGGAGAGATGATAAATCAGCAAGCAAAGGAGAGTAGTACTACTGGGAGTGAATCCATCCTCAGATCTTTTTGAGTATCTTCACAAGGTGGATCCTGCTTTTCACAAAATCTCACCAAGACACCACCGATAAATAGATTGTATTTTATATAGAATATATCAGAAGAAGGTTAAAAAATGAAAAAGATAGCTGGGTGTACAAGACTCAGGAGAAAAAAATGCCCAGTTCTGGTAAGTGCATTGGTGCCGGGACTGGAAAAAATGACAGTGTAGGATCCTCAAGACACAGAAACATTCCTACAATGAGGCTAGGCCAAACTCAGGGGCAAGATGGCCCCTCTCTTGTTGAAGAAATTAGTAGTCCACAAAAATCACAAAAACCGATAGGCCAAAAAAGAGACATAAATATGAGAGAGTGGACTATTGAGGATAAGAAAGAAATGTATGTATTGTTACTGTTATGTAAGAAGATCAGAATTTCCAGACAGAAGATATACAAAAAGATTAAGAGGGAAATTAGAGAAAAGAAAAATGCTTACACAAGAAAAACTGTCAAAAGCTTCAAATGCACATTTGTGATCATTAATACAACATATTTATGAAAAACATTATATAGACCAAGAAACCTTGAGCCATATGGAAAAAGAAGCAATTCATGGTGTGGAAATATAAAGAACAAAATTTACAGATTTTTGAAAGGTATAAAAAATAAATATGGACATGAGAAAGAAAGAGATATCTAATATGGTGCGATATTTATGCAAAGGAGAAAGCTAAATTAATCAATACAGAAAAAGCAGCCCCAAAGCTATTCAAAGAGAATATAGGCAGAGGCATCCCAATATGGAAAATCTGGGTTCATATTATATGCACGAAAACTGAATCACGCGAACACGTACTGAGTGACACATAAAGAGCGAATATTCACAATATTGAAGGTATGAACGAATACCACCTTAGGGAATTCTTCCCTTTGCTTCAAGGGACTGCGATCTCGGAGTTGGTAAATTTAAGTAGGGGGGTGTGGGGGATGCAGGGGGGCTTGTCCCCCTTCATACAACAGTTAGTGACAGTATTTGTTGGTTTTGTCGTGTTTGGGATTCAATGTTTTGGGCTTTCGCCCTTTATGTGTCGCTCAATATGTGTTTGCGCGATTCAGTTTTCATGCATATAATATGAACTCAAAATTTTCACAATACAAAAAAATAAGATCACAAAGGGGGAATGTAGAAGGGGAAGAAGGAGAAGGAAGGAAAACGGGGAAGATTTGCAAAGTAGAAGTTAAAAAATAGAAACTGAAGTTACATAATACCTGTGAAATTTATGACTTAATATAGATAGTCTAACACAAGTTATATCACAGCATGATGGAACAACAAGTCCCCCAAATAAGAAGAAACAGGAGGATCAGGAGACATCTCAAGAAAAAATATGGACATGGGGAAAAAAGAGATTTAATATGGTGCAATATTTATGCAAAGGAGAAAGCAAAAATAATCAATACAAAAAGAGCACCACCAAAGATATCTGAAGAAAAATACAGTCAAAGGCATCTGGCTATGGAAAATTTTACAATAGAAAAAATAAGAAAACAAAGAGAAAAAGTAGAAAAGAGGATTAGTAATAGAGAAATTAAAGAAATAGAAACTGAGGTTATCGATCACCTGCAAAGTGAAGGATTTAGTGCAGAAAATCTAACTTTGATAACATCACAGTAGGATAGAGCAATGGATACCCAAATTAAGGAGAAACTAATAGAGCAAGAAACATCTGATCAGTTGCCATATGAAGATACTTTGGAGCCTTCCGTAGGAAACCAGTACAAAAGTTCAGATGGAGTTGCAAAGCAAGGGAAGGAACAAGAAACTGGCAACTATGACGCAGTTGATGTTGTGGAGTGATAGACAAGTGATATCCCATATGAATGAGCAATGAATGACACAGGATGAAACTGAATAGAATGTGGTACAGGAAGATATACTGGAACTTTCCATAGAATGCTCACAGGAAATGGAGAACAAAGAATGTGCCTTCATTTTAGAAGACAATTATCTAAGAAAAGAGTAGCTTGGTTTAATAGAGATGGATAGACATATTAAGATCAATGAAAGAAATATACTACAAAAAGTCAATAAAACCCAAAAAGTTCGAAGTTTGAGGACTATTCATAGAAATTCATGTGATATAACAGAAGTAAATAGGATATATTACTGTGCAAATAAATTAATAACAGATAAAGTCTTACCACAAAAACATAGGGCAGTAAGGTAAAGGAAGGGCAGAAGTCAAATGCCATCATGGAAATATTGAATAGAGAAAACTATAAGCAATTAAGACAAGAACTTTCACTGTTAGAATAGTATAGAATAGCGAACAGATCAACAAAAATACTCAGAAAGATAGACGTGATAAAAATAATGCGCAGTATCCAAACATCTCAGGATCTGTTGTGCAGTATCGTAAATATTAAACTAAAATTATCGGAACAACCAGAAAAACTTAGAAGAGATACAGATAAATATAAAGGAAAATTACAAAATAAACAATTTGTTTTGTGAAGAATTGGGAAGCAAGGCAAAAGGAATCCAAAAAAAGAAGAAATAGATACTTCTTGGAGAATTATCTATGAAGATCCTGTGGAACATAACAAAGATGCCATTGCTTAATAGACAGGAGAAATAAATGGAATAAAAAGAACTTCAAATGTACAGGATATGAAATGGGATGAAATATCAGCCAGGGAAATTGAAACAAAGTTAATAAAAGCTCTTAACTGGAAAATACCAGGCCAAGATGCAGTACCTAACTTCTAGCTAAAAGTATTAACATCTCTACACGAATATTTAGCCATGAGTAAAAACTATTTATATGTGTACTCCGAACAGACACCAACCTGGTTAACAACATGAAAGACAACAGGAAAGACAATAGTCCTACTTAAGAAAGAGTCTGCAAGCTTTCCTAAAAACTATAGACCAATAAGTTGCCTTCCAATAATGTGTAAACTATACACTGGAACTTACGCCGACAGAGTTTATAGACATTTAAATGAAAACTCAAACATGGCAAAAGAACAAAAAGGTAACAAATAGTTAGTCATATGGAATAAAGGATCATTTGTTGTTAAATAAAGTTGTAATTGAGAACTGTAAAAAGGGGAAGGATCTAATTATGGCATTTACAGACTCCAAAAAAGCATTGAACAGTATCCCACATAGATAAATGAGGGCTTAATATATATATATATATATATATATATGATACACCCTACACTAATCAATTACATTACAGTTACCATGAAACAGTGGTAAACTACTTTTCAGTTAAGCCATGATAAAGGATAAATTATTATTCCATTGATAAAAATTAAAATGTGGTATATTCCAGGGTGACACTTTGTCACCACTGCTCTTTTGTCTTCTCCTTAATCCATTAAGCTGTCTACTTAACAGATTAGGTCATGGTTACAATTTGGCTCCCAGAAAACAACAAAGTTTAAAGATTCATCTTCTTTTTGTGGATGATTTAAAACTGTATAGTTCATCAGATGGGTAACTGAAAGCACAACTGCAGGTGGTTAAAACATTTTCAGATCATATAAGAATGTCATTTGGTATTGATAAATGCGCAAAAGCAACTTTTAAAGTAGGAAAGCTGCAGCACCAAGAAAATGTCAGCCTGGGACAGGAATGTGATATGAATTAACTTGAGCAAGAGGGAGCATATAAACAATTGGGAAATGATGGAGGATCGACAATAAAACATGAACACGTAAATAAAACTTAGTAAGGAATAATTTAGAAGACTAAAATTAATAAGGAAAACACTGCTGGCATCTAGGAGTTAACTCTAAGCTAATTTACAGTTTTAGAACAAATGACAGGCACAAAAGGTGCTTGATCCATTAGACTGGAAAACAAGACAGATACTTCATGGTTATCAAATGATTTATAAAACTCATTGTATACTAACACTATATATTCCCCGTCATGAAGGAGGTATGGGCCTCCTCGAAACTGATTACATGTATAGTTCTGCAATTGTAGGACTGCATACATATCTGCTGACCTCACAAGACCCAAATGTAGTGAAAGTTTTAAAACATGAGGAGAATAGTTCTAAGATAACTCACCTGCTTAGTTTAGCAGAAGCATATCGGTGTCAAGTGGGGAATGGAAATCAGACTAGAAGTAGATAAAAATCAGGCAGTAACTGAATGTGCCAAAAAAAAAAACAAAAGAAATAATTTAAGGTGAAGGATCCAATGAGAAAGCAAGAAATGTGGAAATGCATAAATATAGTTGCAAGGAAACTCCTGGAACAACCTTATGTTGATTAGGATCGAATGCAGGAATGGTTAAGGAGAAGTGAATTTAAACCAAAAGATGAAAGGCTAACATTGGTGGCCCAGGATAGTGGATTACATACATGTTGGTTTACAAAGCCCAATGAACATGTGGGAGAAATGTAGGTTTTGTAAAACAGAATTGGAAACAGTTGCCCATCTTGTTCCTGGTTGTGATATACTAATGGCAGAAGGACTGTATACTGAAAGACATAATAATGTTGTAAGACTGTTGCATTGATGATTGTGCAAAGATTATAATGCTGAAGTAGCTGAAAAGCATTTGAAACATGAACCACAAAGCATTATAGAAAATGATGAAGTTTATGCTACATGGGATCACCCATTACTAACAGTTGAAAAAACAGATGCAAGAAAACCAGATATAGTAGTCCATGAAAAAAAGACAAAGTAGCATTGATCATTACAATTGTTACACCCAGTGACTAAAATATCTTATATACAGACACAAAGTCATAAAATACAAAGATTTGCAGGCAGAAACAAGGGCAATGTGGAAGAAGGATAGACTGACAGTTCCAATAGTAGCAGGAGCAACTTGTCTTATAAAAAAGTGGGATCCATTCCTGTCACATATTGGAAACCCAAAAGACTTGGAGAAATTAAAAAGGGCGAACAACAGGAAACTTGTATTCTTGTAGGAAACAGGGTAAACAAAGTCCAGTTCTTTATAGCAGCTTTAATAAATACAGCCCATCCTTGCAGAAATTCTTCAAAGAGATTTTAAATCAACTCTGTACTGATAGTCATCAATCAGATTTTAATAAACTTATATAAGTCCCAGTTAGTTTCCTTTCCTTCTAGACTTCAGGGACATCATGCAGAATTTATATACTAGAGACAGTTTCTATCCAGGCTTCCCTCCCCAGACTTGACTTTCTTGGTGACTCCTTGATGAAATTGTTCTCAACACAAGATGTAGGAAGATAGAAACATATCAGTTAGGTTATTTCTCTCTCTTTCTCTCTCTCTCTCTTCAACTTCCCCAAAAGGCACCTCTTCCTTCTTGAGAATTGCCTAGGTGATCTATCTGGGCCTTAAATGTATAGTCATCTCTGTGCTTAGTATCTTCAGAAGCAACCAGTGTGCCACACTATTTACAAATATTGAAACTGGAATCATACTGGGGAGGTCAAGATGCTTAAGGTTGTGGAGTAACTCCTAACAACACACATTAAGAAGAAACTATCTGCATTTCCAAATAATCTGTGGACTTTCATAACTGTACACATTTTTGTATTTCCATTTGTCACAAGGCATAGCTACCTTACATAAAGGCATCTACCTTTCTGAGCAGTACAGCCTACAAAGAATGGCACGGCATTAAGTTAACAAGAAAAAGTATCTAGTAATTGTTTAAATTTTGTGTGAAAACTTGCCTTTAGTTTATTTGAAAGGGAGCAATACACAATGTTGAAGACTCAATATTATGATCTTGACTGGAGATTAAGCTCAGGCTTTTATTACCTTTACCAGGCCTGCAACTATGGCAATGATTATCAAATAGTAACTGTTAGTGAAGTTTCATTTACTAGCTGCAATCTCTCACAACCTAATTGGCCCAAAAAATGACTCATTACTATTATTAGTCACAGAATGAGAAGGGTATGGCAGGCATAACAGCCTGAATATTTATAATGAAGGAAATATTTTTCCCCTGGGCTGTTTTAAATGATACCTCTGTATTTTTTCTTTCAGCAGCCTCAGCTCATAAACATAAGTAGATGGACTGTTGCAGGTGGTCTGAGCTGTAGCTGCAAAGGCACAGAATATGCCAGCAAGTGAATTTATGCACAGGAATTCAGAGAGAACCCCAGCTCTCATGCCAAGGCTATGATAAAAAGGCCGTGTCACTGAGATGTGGGAAATTGTGATTCAGAGACACATTAGCCACTTTGAGGAAATTCTTAATTATCAGCTAATTTGCATGTCTCTAAATCACAGTTAACTAATGACAATTCAGATCTACACTTTCTGAAGTAGTTTACACTAGCAGCAGATGCATCATGTTAGCACAGGCACCTCTATTCAATTCAGTCTGTCTCACACACACACACACACACACACACACACACACACACACACACACACACACACACACACCATAACCATCTCTTTGTTGTCAGAACATCCTTGATGACTCCATTTTTCCTGCTATTATAAATCACAGATGATTACAGTCAATCATTAATGCCAGACATTAAAGTTTCACACTTCATATCCTTCCATAAATTTATACTAGTGCAAAAGTTGTTATTGTACTAACTTTTACATTTTTAAAATAAATAATTAAAATCCATCCTTGATTGTGTGTCTTTATCTCACCATTAATGTTGGCCTTGTCTAGATTTCTTGCACTATGAAGTTGAGATGGCTTATATATGCCCAGTACCACTCCCTTGTAAGTCACAGAACATTGAATAATGTCCAAATTCCTCATTACATGATAAGAAAACCTTATTGCATTAACTTATCAGTTAACAAAGCAGGTTAATAGTGATGTTCCCGGTAGCAAGGGTGCACCATTTGAATCTTTTTTCCCCTCCTTTGTAATTTTTTTTGTTGTAGTTCTTATTCCCATTACATTCCTGGTGTCTATTGGTGATACAGAAGACAAAGTATCCTCTGTAGGAGGTAGGGAGGCACTGGGTTTGAATCCTTTTTAGTGCTTTTAAGCACACTATTTATAGTATCTGTAGATTATTATGTGTAATGTTCCTGTTGAGACACTGTAGCTAGATAGCACATGCATTTAAGTACTGAGAACATGCAAGAATAGAGCCATTTTGTACAGTCAGCCAGAGAGAGTGCAGGCATGAATGGAGATGCACATGCGAGTGTGTCTGAAGTAATGTGTAAGTCAGTTAGCTTAAATACTTGTTCTTATTACAGTTCCTGACAATGTTTATGTACAATAAATACCCTGCCACCCATACACTGCTTTATTATCTCGTTTGAATGCATGAGACAAGCAACAGTATCCTTAGTATCCAGTGATTCTCTCTGATTTATATTTTCTAAGTGTCTTTAAGGTATGCTATATAGAATAAACATGGCATCTAGTGGTTCCCCCACTCCTATGTGCTGTTAAGGCACAGTTTATATGGTCAGGCATATCAGTGGCCTCTGCAAGGCCTTGTTGCATACACTGATTATATAATATTGGAACTCTGTAAACAAAGTTTTTTTTTAACAAGTATTTAGCACAAGTATCATATTTATGCATATGAGCATATGACTGAATTATCTGCAGGAAATATACACACACACACACACACACACATATATATATATATATATATATATATATATATATATATATATGGGTTAGCCTTAGTATGTCGAAAGCCCACTATATCGAATCCCACTTCTCCGACACAGCAGAACATCGACAAATGAAGAGCCGATGTTTCCCGCACGGTAACTTACCATTTGGCCATCCACCTGAACTTTTCCCCATACCCCCGCGGTAGTGCGTTCTCAGAGTTGGAATATTAAGTTGGGGGGGTGGAGCCCCCCATGTAGGGGGCTGTGAGGGGGGGCATAGCCCCCCACATTTGTGTAGTCAGTTTAATGGCAGTTTTTCAATTCTGGATGGCCAAACGGTAACTTACCATGCGGAAAACTTATGCTCTTCATTTGTTGATGTTCTGCCATGTCGGAGAAGTGGAATTCGATGTAGTGGCTGTCAACGTACTAAGGGTAATCCATATCCATATATATATATATATATATATATATATATATATATATATATATATATATAAAATGTGTATATATAATATATATATATCTCAAAACAAAAACGTACAGCACCTAAATAAAACAAAGACAAATACCTTAATTGCAGCAAGTTAACTCCAAAATATACAAAGCAAACAAGGTTTCTCTCCTCAGAGCTTCTTCAGTGATTATTTTTATTTTTATTTTATTTTACATTTATTAACTTGGATGGTCCGACTGGACACAGGTCTATTTTCAGTGGAGGCCCAGGGAGAAAAGCTCCACAGTATGTAAATATTTCAACAACATTAGCAAAAAGAAAAGGAAAAAAAATAACATAAGCAAATACAGTGTGAAATCAACATGCATATATATGTACAGGAGTATACATCATTAAAATATAGTCTCAACATGAAGTAGGTATACAGTTCAGTCAGCAGTAGGTATACAGTTCAGTGAGCAGTATGAGTTTCTAAAGAAGTTGTTAAGGGAAAATAAGGTACATGGAGTGGAAAAAGAGCAGAGAAAAAGTTATGTGATGGAGTATATACATATGTATGGTTTCACTTCTAAAGCTCAAAATTTCAAATCATCAAACCTATGATTATCGAAGACCAGAAATATTATTGAATATTGAAATATTAAACCTAAAAAATAATCTAAAATGTGAATACTTATTTCACATTTTTGCAGGGATGCAAGCACTCCTGTACTCCCATGTGGGGGGGGGGGGGCTTTGCCCGCAACACCCCCTGCTGCTTAAATATACCAACTCCGAGATCGCACTACAGTGAAGAGAATGGTAAAGTTCCCATTCCACACTGTACGGTATCTCCATTGACAAGGTTTGATATTTTAAACCTTCGATCCTCTGGTCTTTGATAATCAGAGGTTCAATGATTTGAAATTTCAAGCTTTAAAAGTGAAACTATATATATATATATATATATATATATATATGTGTGTGTGTACATGCTTACATATACACACACACACACACACACACACACACGCACACACACATGCACACACACACACATGGATGTGGGTAATAATACATGTTGTGTATATCACTATACGTACATGTATATTTATATTTATATATAATTGTTTTAGCTATCAGTGCAGTTAATTATGTTACTTTGTTTGTAGTCCACATAGTTGAATACCTGGGTAGAAGATACATTTGTACATACACATACTTACATAATGCTCTACACAAACCAATAAAATTGTTTCTTGCTATGATCCTCTGCTCATGATGATGAGTGTGTCGACACATATTGCTGTATTTATAATAATTTTCTACTCTTTGTATATTAACATAGCTACTGAGGACATAGTATGCAATCAAGCTATGTGCATATACTGTATGTACCAACTGGAGTAACACTGCTGGGAGAGAGGTATGCATACCTCAACCTCTTAGTGCAAGAAACCTCGACAAAGCCTGAAATTATTGCAGACCAAGGTCCAAAAATAGGGACAGATTTTAAGTATTGCCCTTATAACATTTGACACTTGTGAGAATAAAATAATTTGCGTAAGAATGCATTTACTGAAGGATATGAAATGTAGAAATTAAATGTATATAATTTGTTAATGAATTCAGTCTTCAGTGATTTGCCAGAAAACCACAAATGTTATGAGGTACAAATCTGGGTATTTTGTGAAAATCTGGACAGTTGAGATGAATGGAGGTATGGCTTCTGTGTGTTTGTTTTGCTGCTGTGGTTGTTCCTTCAGGTTTAATGGGCTTTCATTGACTCCATTTATGAAGATTTATGTTATGCAGTTGACTTCAGTAAATGCAGATGTTTATACATGGCTCCATACCGCAATACTGATTATTTATTTAGTTATTTATTTATTTATTTATTGACATTTGTTGACCGAGAAAGTCCACTGGGTCAGAAATCCATTTTCAGTGGCGGCCTGAGGAGAAAAGCTCTGTTTACATTAAAAACATATAACAGATAGATACAGTTTACATTTTTAACAGTATGATTTGTATCCAAATTCAGAAGTACTAATAAGCACAATAAGTAAAAATATACAGTCAGGTTAAATGTAGGCAATGGATAATCACTTAGTGACATTCTGTTAATGTTTATATTTTAATAGGGCAGAGGCTGAGAACAAGGTTATTTATATTAATATAAAATCATTGTGGAGTAATGAAGGTTAGTTGGTTAAGGTTGTTAGTTAAGAATAAAGTCCAGTTGTACAACAGAGGTCTAGGATTAATTCTAAGCTGGAATTAGATTTGGACCACATAGGCAAGTTTGATTTTCAAGAAAGTGGTGTCTTAAGGTATAGTTGAAGGTTTTTACTGAATCAAGAAAAGTAATAGCGCTGGGTAGGTTATTCCATAATTTTGCTATGGAGTAGGAATATAAACTTTGTCCTGCTCTCTTGTTGGAGTTGGACACAAGTAAAAGTTGTTTGTTTGAAGACCAACGTTTCCTAGAGGGGATATACGTAGGACTGGATGATATGTGAGAGGGTGGGGCAGTTATGAGGGTTATATATTAGTTTGTGAGCAGTAGTGAGCTTAATGTACTGCAGGTAATGGGGAATTAAGACATTTTAATGTGTCAATGGCTTGACAATGGTGTGTGCAGTGTGGTAGGCCATAGGCAAATTTAGCAATTTTGTAGTAGCATGATTGTAATTTGTTGCTTAGAGATGTGCACAGGTTTGTGAAAATAGGGGAGCCATAGAGGAGGGAAGGGAGTAGGAGAGTGCTAGCCAGTTTTATTCTGGTGGGAGTATATATATATATATATATATATATATATATATGATTTGTGTCTGTAGATATTATCTAATTTGAAATGTGTTTTTTTATTGAGTATATGTTATTCAAACCATAGTTTGTCATCTATAGTAATGACTAATAATTCTGCAGTATGCACCACTTCTATTTCAGTTTTGTTTTGGGAGAAAATTCTAAAATCTTGTGGGGGTAGTTTGGATGAATATATCAGTAGCTTTGACTTTTTGGGGTTTAGAAGTAATTGTGTTTCATGTAACCATACTTCTTTTGCTGAAAAAGCATTTTGTGTTATTTTTATGAGGGCTTGGAAATTACTAAAAGAGGATATGATGGTAGAAAAACGGCTTATTGGATAAGTGAGATCTGAAGAGAGACTGTGTGGAGATTATTTATGAATATGTTAAAAGGTAAAGGACTGAGAATTGAGCCTTGGGGGACTCACTTTATTTACCAGGAAGTCAGAATGATTGTTTTGCCATTTTACGGATTGTTGTCTATTGTCCAGATAATTGGTAAACAAGGTTAGGGTTTGTTTGGAGCATCCTAGTGTTGCCAGTTGTTGTATTAATTTAGTATGTGACACTGTGTTGAAAGCTTTGGTTTGGTCTAGTAGACTATTGTTGTTAAAAGACCTGCATCCAAAGCTCTATTCACAGTGTCAGTAAAGGAGAGTAAGGCTGTGGTTTTACTATGTGCAGGTCAAAACTATGTTGAATAGGGGCGAGGAGATTGTTATCAGTGAGGTGTTTTAGAAGTTGGGTGTGAATGCACTTTTTCAAAATTTTGGATAAAGGTGAGAGAATGGAGATTGGTCTATAGTTAGTTAAATCATTAGTGATGCCTCCTTCATGTTTGTTTGTGTCTTTTGGCTTTTCCCGGTTAGGGGTTGCCACAGCGGAACTCCGGTCCGCTAATGATTGGTAGTGGATTTTTACGTACCGGGTTACCAGCCCTGATGCACAACCTTCAACGAAGGCACACCCCATTCATGTATGCCTCCAAACAGAAGACGCTCTAGCTGAGAATCGAATGGGACAACGTCTTGCTATGAGGCGACAATGCTACCGCAGCACCACCACCGCAGTACTGATGCCTCCTTCATGTAATGGGGTAATTATGGATTTTTTCCAGATTTGTGCGACAGTGGCTTCAGAGATAGACCAGTTAATAAGAATGTTGATGGGGTATGTTATAGCTTTTGCACTCAGTTTCAAATGTTCAGAGGGGAGGTTATCTGTGGAGGGGGAGCATAGTCGTAATTTAGATAGAAGTTTAAAAATTTGAGAGGTTGGCACTGGTTGTAGTGAGAACTGTAGCATTTTTGGTTGATTGGTAGTGTTATCTTTACTGAGTGAGGGATCCTGGCTAGAGTTATCCTGATAGTGATTAGAGGTAGTATCCTTGTTATTAGCTATTTGTTGCTGGTGGTGGCTCATTTACAGGTTTTAGGATGTTATCGATGAAGTGAGAATTGAAAATATGAGCTATTTGTTTTGGGTTTTTGTCAGAGAAATGTGATGGGGTTTGTATAGTTCATGGGTTAAGGATAGTAGAGGCAGATTTCCAGAATTTTGGGGGGGTTGTTTTTTGGGTGGATAGTTGTTGTGGAAAGTATGTTTTTTGTCACTTTTTACTAGGTTTTTTGCTGTATTATGAAGTTGTTTAAAGGTAGTTTCATTTTCTAAATTTTTGTTTTTCGGTCATTTCTTCCAGGCCCAGGCCCTAGAAATTAGAATTTGTTTGGTATGTTTTATAAGCCAAGGTGTATGATTGAATTTTTGTTCTTTTATACCTTATGGGGGCTAGAGTATTTAGGGTGTCCAGAAACACTGTATTAAAATAGTTTACAGCTTCTTCTAGGGGTAGTATTTTAAGTGGGTTCCAGTTTTGGGCCTTAAGTGAATTTATTAGTGTTGTTTGGGAGAAATTGGTTAAGTTTCTTGATGTTCTATAAGTGTGGGGTTTGAGAATTTGTGTATGGCTCCTATAGGTATATGTAGGTGAGTAGTCACTCAGAATGTTTGGCAGGGTACCAGTACTGGATTATTTATAAGCATCTGATACCAGGATTCAGTTTAATGTGGCTTCTAGTTGATTGTTTTGCATTTTAGTGGGATTTGTAACAAGTTGGGTGTATTTATATAGATTAATACTATTTTCAGAGGTGTCTGAAGTTAGGTTTTGCCAATTAATATTGGTATAGCCAATTATAATAGTTTCCTGATTTATGTTATGGGTGGCCCAGGATAAGAAGTCTTCGAGCATAGGTATATTGTGGCCAGGGAGAATATAGATTACTGCTATAAATAGCAGTTTAGTCTTATTTATTTGCAATGATGCAAAAAAAGGAATTCAATGCTTTCAAAAGTTGGGACAGGTTTAGGATAAGAAGAAATGGTTAAGGAATTGTGGAAGATCAAGGCTACATCATCGCCTTTCTTATTTGATCTGTCATGATGAAGGATAGTTTACCCAGGTGGGATAATTTCAGTATCTGATATTTGTGGCTTTAGCCATGTTTCAATGATACCAATAATATCTGGTGAGTATGAGCTTTAAATTCTGTTATCTTATTGCAGATGCTATGTATGTTGATAATTGTAATAAAGAGGTTTCGAGTGTTGGTAGTTGATCTATAGAAAGTGGAGATGTTATTATTTATAGCTGTTGAAAGGGAAGGACCAGGATTTGGATGAATGTCATAGGTTTGAGACAATATCAGTAGATGATTTCTAAGGTGTTTAAAGTAGTAGGTTTTACAGGAAGAGTCAGCTGCAGTAGGGAGTGTTATTTTAAAGTTAATATTGTTTGTAATGAATTTAAATCTAGCAGTACATATACTGTTACAATTATATAGGGAAGATGAGATATTTGAGAAGCTAATGCATTTGGGTTCTAGTGATGTATTCTGAGTGGTAGGTGTTGTGGGTAGTATGAGATATATATTTTGAAATGTGGTGGTATGGGATAGTATGATAAGAGAAGTAGTGAATGTAAGTAGTAGTGATAAAGTGGTGTTGGTAATTTTGTAGGACAACGTGTATAGATATATGAATGAAGTAAGTTAATATTAATGAGGTATGTAAAGATAAGGTGTATTGTGAAATACTGTTGGTTGGAGTGAGTTAATAAATGGGTATGGCTATTATGTGGCTGATTGGTTGATGATTTGGAGAGGTGTATGTAGGTATGGTGTGGTTGATTGGTTGATGAGTCAAAGAGACGTGGTATATGGAGCTATAAGTTTAAGGAAAGTGGGGATGTGTGGGAATGGGGTTAGGGCAGTGGAGTGAACCTGAGTGAAGTGAGGAGGAGTGGAGCAGGGCAGTCCTCTGCAGAAAGGTTTCCACAAAAGACAATTGGAAAGGTGAGTGAGAAAGTCAAAGAGATCGCTTTTGCTCGGGATGCTTTCTTTTGAGGAGAAAAAATAAAAAACTACAAACAGTCAATGAGAACGGCAGTTTACAGGGTGAAGTAAATGAACAGGAAGGGAGCAAAAGCAATTCGGGTAAGGCTTAGGCAGAGAGTACATTCCACAGACCAGATTAAGAGGGGAAAATCACAGGTTTTATTTGGAGGGAACAGACTAACAAGTGGGTCAATAACCAGTTTACTAGGAGGGAAACAGGCACAACAATTAGGGTGAGCTGTATAGCAAAAGAAAGAAAGTTGGATAGCAGATGAAGACATGCTAGAGTGGGATGTAAGAGGAGTAAAGGGGGGTAGTGGGTAGAGCAAAAAATATGGTACATTAACAGGGCTTACTAGGGACAGGCCAATGTCAAGGACAAAGAGTAAAAATTATCATGGGAGAGGTGACAGTAGGGAGGGAAAGTTGTACTTCCCTGTGATGTACAATAACAGTCTTTCTTGTCTAAAGCTAGACAGACAGATATAACAGGTCTATGTATTTATAGAAAAAGACATCACAGAGTCAGGACACCACTTGTGCCAACAACAGGATGTGCTGTAAATGAGGGACCTGGAGTTGAAATGTCCAGCTTGGGTTTGACAAGGTTGTAGGCAGGGTACACTTAGAACCTATTACTAAGGAAAGGAAAGAAGGAGGTGGTTAGGTTAAGGAGTAAACTGCAGATAGTGGTAATTATAGTAGTAACTGTAGATGGATTGAAGGAGGACAGGAGAGTAGTCTGTAGAAGCACAGCGAGGAAAACAGAGTTATAGTTAGTATACAATCACAACATTGCTGTCTAAAGTGCTGTTATTGTTATGTGTAATGTACATGTTGATCTCTTATTTTCCATTGCAGATTGTAGTGTGATGATCATTTTAATACTGTCTATTGGGATATAAGATTCACTTTGTTGACACAACCAAAAGGATAGCTGTTATGTACCTCTCCTTGAAGTGTATCCATGTCTGTATTTCATTTAAGCTGCTTGCATTTGCATGTTTTTGTGCCTGCTTTTGGCAGTCTTATCCCCAGCTTTTGAAGGTATCACTGGTTTATCAGCATGAACTGAGAACAGCCTATATGTATAACAATGGTGGTTTGTTAACTGCATGGTGTGCACATCTTGCCTGTTCTGCTGTTGGATGTGTGTCTGTCATCTCACCTTGTCAGAGTTGAAGGCAGGGATGTATGACTGTGTTGTGGTTGAGTTCTGCTGTTCTTGCACACAGATTTAGGTGCTACTGTATGTCTGTTATGTCACTTATCAGCATTGCACATGTTTTTGAAAATAACTGTATCAAGTGCACTTTGGGTGTGTCTACGCATTGCAGCCTGCCCTATAAAGTCTGACATGAGCATATGCTGCATGCTGGCAAACAAATGTGATGTGTAACTTGTATGTGTCAGGTGACAGAAAATGTCACTGCCTACTGAGGTTTCAACAATACATATTTACATATGTTATGTATGTATAACTGAACGTAGTTATAATGTATGTTGTCAGAACAACTTGTAAAGCCCTGACCACTACATTCTACTCTTAGTGTGATCTTAAGATGCCTTGAGGATCTAAATTACACACAATGCAATGTTTTACAAGTTTGCATACACATTGCTTTCTTCCCATCCTATGTTTACATGTAGAGATTTGCTTCATAACACACATCTAAGCTGGAGTTTATCTATGTGATTTGATGTTGTTTTTTTCATTCATTCCTCGCTCGAATCCAAGACTGGGATCTGAATTAGTCACTTCTACCAGATCATCGGATCCAAGAACATTTAAGCTCCTCCCTTTACCTACAATGCCCCAGCAACCTAACATACCTCAAATCTTGAGGGGGCACTATTTGGAAAGGACAATCCAAGGTAAGTGGTTCCCTGAAAAGGCCAAGACATATATCAATGTCCTGGAGGTGAGAGCACTCTTCCTAGAATTACAGGCCTTTCAAGACATTCTCCCATCTGGCACAATTGCCATACAGGCAGAGAAAATCTCAGTGGTCTGGTACATCAGCAAATGAGGGAAACCAGATCTTACCTTCTTTGTCAAGAAGCTATGAGAGTGTGACAATGGGTGATCTCTTCTGGTCACTTTCTAATAGCTTTACAAATTCTGGGGAAATCTGACATGATTGCAGACAAACTAAGCAGGTGCTTTCTTATACCTCATGAGTGGTCTCTCAATGTCAACATGGCACAGAGAATTTTCCATTGATGGAGCCAGCCATGCTATGACCTGTTCACTTCTCCCCTCAACAACAAGTACTGCAGGTTCTTTATCCTAATCCCTCCAATGGGGGAGTCACCAAGAGATGCTCTAGTCGACAATTGGCCCTCCTGTCTTCTTTATGATTTAATTCCCAAATTTCTGCAGAAAGCATTTTAGTTGAAGAGTAGTTATTTTCATTGCACTCTTGTCAGATTTGGTTCTCATTCTTCTAGCCTCATCTACGGCAACCACCCTGGATTCTGGATCCAACTCCAGTCCTCTTGTCTCACCTGATGGTTATGACTTAGGCAGACTTAACAGACCTCAAACTGATTGCATGGTTTCTCCAATCACATTTATTGCTAGGCTGCTGAAGCTCTCCTCCCTGGTCTGTCATATCTTGTTAGCTTCTAAAAAGCTTCTAATAGAAAGATTTACAAGAGTAGATGGAAAATATTTGTTTTCTGGGGTCTTAACAAAAATCTGGATGGATCCCTTTTCAGCACCTGTGCCATCTAGCCTTGAATTTTCAGCTTCAATTTTCAATGAAGCAGCTAGCATCTCAGCTATTACAGTTCAGTTGGCTGTCATTTTTAATTTCCACCTGGGTGAAATTAAATGCACCTTAGTCTTTCTTAACTATGCAAGGCCTTTCTGAAGGGAGCTTTTTTTGCTTAGACCACCATTAAAAGAAAAGATCCTACTCCTCCTTGGGATTTAACTATCGTGGTTCAGGCTTTAACACAATCTCCCTCTGAACATTTGGCTAAGGCAGAACTTACATTTTTGTTTTGGAAAGCCACTTTTCTGGCTGCTATCACATCAGCTAGATGAGCATATGAACTCTAGGCTTTATCTTCTAAATCTCTTTATTTTTTTTTTCACAAATACAGGGCATCCTTGTGAATAAATCCATCTTTCTTGCCTAAGGTAGCTTCTGACTCCAACATAAACCAGGTCATTAATCAAGTAAGGGAGAGTATATGCTCCACCTTTTGGATGTGCAGAGACAGCATCAGGAAATCTGACCAGGTATTTATTTCCTTTTCTCCTAACAGACTGAGCAAATCAGTATCCAAAGTTACATTGACCAAATGGTTAATTGATGCATCTACTTTGTTTATGATAAAAAAAGGTTTATCCTTGCCCTAGCCTCCTAGAGCTCATTCCTCGCAGTCTTAAGACAGTTTCTTCAGCCTTTTGGTCAAGGGCTTCCTTAGTTGACATTTGTGCAGCTGCAGCTTGGACTAATACTCACTTCTTTATTGCTCATTAAAAATTAGATTTGATTTCATTGAACAGAGCTGCATTTGGTTCTGCAGTACTCTGGAATATTCTTTCATGAGGGCCACCCAAGCTTCCAGTAGCTGGGTACTCTGTCCCATCTGTTGAGAAATGAATGAAAAGGACAACATCAGACAAAAAACATTATTCACTCACCATAATGTTCCCTCAGTGTTGTGTCCATTTTTGTTCTTCCTCATCTTTCCACCCACCTTCCCTCTTCCTTTGCTTCTGGAAGGATCTAAGAGTTGTACAGGAACCTTTGTTCCTTGTTTGAGCTCCAGCTTCCTTTTTCCTTTCTGCCTTTGTTAATTTCTGTAATTGTTTGTCCCTTTATATCTAGGTGCAGCAAACTCAGTCTGAGGTATGTTAGATTGGTGGGGCATTAGGGGTAAAGGAAGTAGCTCAAACATTATTGGATCCAATGATATGGTAAAAGTAGCTAAGTCAGATACAGGTCTTGGATATGAACCCATCAGTTGAGACAGAATGAAAATGGACAACACAGATGGCATGTTACGGTGAGTGCATTGCTTTTTTTTTTTTTTTACAAGTCATTGTCACATTATTCTATGCTATTGTAGTATTGACATCAGTTATATGGGGGAGTGTGTCATTGAAATAATAGTCTAAGGATTGAACAATGCTACATTTCTCTTGTGCATCTTACAAGTTGCATAGTATGTCTTTATATTCTGTAGCTCATGGTGTTGCTTTTGATTTTTGGGCAGTCCTGTGTGTGTTGGGCAGATGTATGGTATGTTGTCAGTGAGAAACATGCACCTGTTATACTATTACTCCTACAATACCACAGATTGTTTAAGACCGTGATGTCATTGAAAATCATTGTTTTTCATTTATCAGGGGTGCCGTCACTCAGTTCTGATATATATTTGCAAATATACTCTCTATCTAGGCTTTAAATGGGAGTTAGTGATGCACACATCCTTGTTTGAAGACAGTGGTGTTTAACAATGTGACAGCCTCCCTTATAATTTTATTATTTTATCATATGGCCCAATATTGCTAGGTTTACAATAACATAACACATACATGAACATCATTGTACATGTTCAATACAAATCAGATATCTGTGATCATATTCATGTCTGTACATGTGGCATTTCATTATATACATTACATGAGGCAGCTGACATTCTTCTTTAATGTTTGCATACTTTCATTGACACCTTTCCTAAGTATACAATATGCACATGTGATACAACTGTATATACCGTTCTTGGGCCTGTTAAAATAAGCCAGAGCTTGTAATGTCGTGCTGTGTGTGGATGTGTATAGGCCACTGTAGGTGATGTACTGACATGTTGTATGATTTCTCATTGCACTGTCCTGTTTCACCTCCGATATGCATGGTGGCACATAAAGCAATGAACGATTGTCTAACACAGTTGTGCTGTTGTCAGAATTTACATTTTCAACTGCAACACGTCATGTATTTATTCCATCATCTGATCTATCATGTTGTCATACCTATTCCTGACCTTTGATGTCTGTTGTATTGGTGACACAGCTTTCTTGAACATGTGCTGTCATTATCACTTTAATAAACAAAACAGCAAAATATGTATTGTGTTAGGGTTGCATATATTTTGCATTATTATATCATAATCACAGACTGAATACTCAAAATACATACATGACCTTTACATGGGTAATTCCATACTGAACATATGTAAAATCTGACGCATTAGCATAGTATGTAACATTATCCGGCAGTGTTATATAGTGTGATAATTTTGTTACTGGCATGCTGCAGAATCTGGGACCCAAGCCAGCCCATCTATAAACAAATGACAGTGTTGCTATGCTTGACCACTGCCACCAGATTCTGACTCCAAGGACCACAGAATATAGCAGGATGCTGATAATGATGATAATGGACTGAGAACATCTGGGGCAATCATTCCAGCTTAATGATGGCAACAACCTCCACTATCTCTGCCAGATAGCCTGAGGGGCCAGATTCACAATGTGGTCAGTGATGTGTTCTGGATGCAGATGCAAGACTTGATGAACCTCTTGTTATTTTAAGATAAATATTTGTCCACCTTGTGGTGTGCTAGATGTGTGTACACCAGACTGAAAATTTTCCAATCATACATAGTTACCTTTTATAACTGTGCCCTGTTTCTGTGAATGTGACACCTGGTGTGATAGGTTTGTATGAGTGCATATGGTTATGTTATAGCTTTCATTAATTTTTGTGTGCACCTAAGCTACATGCAGGTTTTGTGTTGCACGTGACTCTACAAACCCCTTACATCTCATTGCATGTGTATTCCCCACACATGCTAAACCTCTTGAACTAGCTGCATGCACCTTGCAGCTTCTTTTATGCATCAATTGCACTCCATATTGTGTTAGGAACACATACATCTGCAATGGTTTGACTCTAACATGTCTGTCCTGTGTCTTTCTGTGACAGTTTTTTTCAGACACATTGTTCATTATTAGTAGGGTCATACAACATTCCATTCTCCTTATAGCTTTTGGTTATGTAATAAACATCTGCATGTCATATGTGTACAATAATATGTAAATGATTATGTGTACCTTTGTATACTGTAGGTATAATGTGCTGTTATTACACTTTAGCCATAACGATAGGCTGTCACTCGATGTGCAGTTCACAGCCACACAATATACAGGTAATTGTGAGGCATCTACCTATGTGCAACCAGTGTGACATGTTTTCGTGACCGGTCCATGTGAGGCAGAGCACCTCGCTGACTCTGTTCAAGAGAAATCTTGACCTGTGGATGGGAGATCGTAGGTTTACCCCGGGAATCATCTCTGTGTCACTGCTGGACAGAGGCACAACAAACTAATGGGCACAGTATTTTTTCATATAAGGGGTGGCGTAAGCCACAAAAATTTGGGCTAGGCTTATAAATGCCTTAGGGCAGATAGCCTAGTATAAACCTATGAACCTATGAACCTATGAACTTGTCATAATTCCTGTACATCTGTTACTGAACAGCCTTGATGTTGTTCATTTGTCCTAATTCTTTGATTTTTCCAATGTATCCATATCTCCATGATCTTCATGTATGACAACATAGCATTGAATGCCATTGTTTGAGGCGTATTTACTGAGTGTTTTAGACATTCCATTTGTGCTATAGGAATGCGTAACACATTCCCCTATTGCATACCTAAACACCATCTGTATTGTCCCTGGCATGTACCACCCCCTTGACAACAGCAGGTCTTCTCACCAAATGTGAAGTTTTTATGCTTTTTGGCCATTACACAGATGCTTGTCATACTTAGTGCATTACTGATGCTTGGCTTTGTGCATAGATGTTTGTCTCCTGAAAACAGGGACAGCGGTTCTATTCTGACCTTTGCTGTTGTAATCCTACTTGTCCATTTGTGGATATGATCTGCCTTGCTGTTGAGTGGGTTACACTTGCACTGCCAACAGCCTACTGAGATGCAATATTTGTTGATTACCTTGTACTGCAATGTTGACTTTCCCAGTTGGTGCTCCTTGCCACATATCTAACAGCAGTACTACTCCTTTTTGTATAATTGTTACACAGTTTGCAACATCATAGCACTACTACTATTATTGTGGTGAAATATGGTTGGCTTACATATCTTTCATGTTTGTTCACTTCCCTTGACCTTTGTTATAGGGTTATTATGTATGTTGTTTGCGTAACTTACCTGCCCTTTTTGTGTCTTACCTACCTCTGCATGACCTGTGGGGTGCTATTTCTTATGTTTTTATCTACCTTTTCCATTTCTCTATTTACTGAGATTTTCCATCCTTCTTTTCTTTAAAAAATGAAAAAAGGGGCCTATTCTCACCAATATATATATATATATATATATATATATATATATATATATATATATATATATATATATGCACACACAGGCACACACACATGTATCTGTGACCTTCTCACTCATCCACCAACCTTGCTATTCAGCTATCGCTCTTCTGTGGCCCTCTTCTTGACACTCGCCCTCAACCTGTTTTTCTATCACCCTCTTTCCTACTGTTCCCCACCCATGTCCCACACTCTTCTTTTGTTAGCTACATGTAATGCTGGTGACATGGATGTGCATGCCACTTTTCTGAAATTAATATTTTTTATTTATGTTTTTGTGGATTACAATATGTCAAAATATTTCATTTTTTTCATTGCATTTTACAAAGCAATCAGCAAGATATTGTGGGCAATCATACTATACCAGGGATATTGCTGATGTACCTTTATGTTCTGTTATACCGCATAATGAGGACAAATATGCTTGGCATCGTGTACTTGTCATACACATGCCTTGATAACTGGACCATATCTACTTATGCACATTTCTTCTTAGGCATGCAGGTTCAAGTTATATATTACACTACTGCATAATTTTGTTGTAGTATTTTTGTACTGAGACACCTTAGCATATCACCTGTTTTTTTTTGCAAATCTTGAGATAAACTCAACACATTCCACTGAGATCTGCAAATCTTTTGGAATCCATCCCGAATCCTTTCAGAGTCTATTATAGGATGGTGATCTACTCCAAATTTTAGGGATAACAATAATAATAGTATAGTTGTCCCTCCTAGAAGTATGATTCTTGGGATAAGAAAGTCAAAGTTTTTGTGTTTAAATGCCTGAGTAGTACTGCGTATAGTTGAGCTCCTCATCAACTCTAAAATATCATCATTGAAGGGTTTGAATGCTAATATTGATTTCCCCTCTAAAATATCTACAATATTGTTGGTACAAATTTAATTTCCTTCCTCTCTCAGGGTAATTCAAGTCTCTAACAGATGGACTAGTCTTGGCAAACTGGCATTGTACAGACTCCAGCTAATGCAACTATCTGTTTATATAAATGCAAAAGGTTTTATAGCATATGTGAGATGCAGAGTTAGACCAGATAACATTCATCTGCAAAAGATTTTAGCACAATACCAAGGCAATGTATAAGATTATGTTGGATAGAGGTAACATGCTAATTAAAGGCAAGCTTATCACTAATATTAATAAATAAATATTTGCATTCTTCAACTACTTCCAAGCCTGTACCCTTTAGAAATATTGACTGCGAATGATGAATTTATCCAAAGAACTGAATCTTACATTTATTTTAACTAAAAGAAAGACCAAACTCATTAAACCACTTTCTGAAGTTAGTTAATAATTTGTTTATGCTGCTTAAATTGTTAATGGATTGCACTAAAAATCCTAGCTTGCAATCATCCGCAAATGTTTTCACCCAAAATGTTTTATTTAACAGGGATGTAGAAAAAAAAATAATCAAAAGCAGGCCCAACACCAATCACTGAGGTACACCCTCACGTATGTGTACATAGTCCAAGTTCTCTTGATAAAAACACATTGCAAGCGATCAGTGAGTCATTCCCGTATCCAATTAGTGAGGAATGGATTAAATATATAATCATTACTTTTCAAAATAAAAGAATGAGGTAAGGTACAGAAAGCTTTGGTAAGATCCAAGTAAACTACTCAGCAGTGAGTCCAATTTCCACAGCAATACTAACTTAATCATAAAACTCTATTCAATTCAGAAAAGTTGACTTATTAGCAGCAAAACCATGAAGTTAAAAGTCAAGTGAATAACTACTTATGGTAGGGGTAGTCAGACGTTTGGTCATATTCCTTTCAAAGCATTTGCTTAGTGTTGAGGTGAGACTATTTGATCTGTAGTTATTGATGTTAAATGTGTTATTATTTTTCAGAATTGGTGTAAGAATAGGTATTATCCACCCAGAAGGTACAGAACCTTCCATCCAGTAAAGTATTAAATATAATATAAAACACATTGACCAGCTCACATGAGATATTACCAATTAAAACACCAGGACTGGTATCAGGCCCAATTGTGGTCTTATTATAGATCTCTTTTAAGGCATTATATACAATTTTATTTGAAGAAGTAGGACAAGTTGCACTGTGAGTCAAGAGAGGGATCAGAAAGGTAGATCAGTCACTACAAGAAGTATACAGTGTATTAACAAAATAAAAATTAAGTAGTGTTACTGTTTGATTTAGATCAGAATGAGATCTATCATGAAATTTGATTGTTGGTATTTACACAAGAGTTAACATACTTATTAGAAAACTTTCTCTTAATGTTATCATCAGCTAACTTGAGTTAATACAAATTTGAATTTCTTACTGGTTTTATTTAATTTCTTTTTTCCATTTCTTGAGGTTGGGTGTTTCTTATATCATTTAAATGGATGTTTTTCCTTGTAAAGTTTAAGTTCACATTCCAACAAAAAGGACATTTGATTTTCCTGATTCTCTTGTTGCTCCCAACAGTCTCACAAATGCCTTCAGTCAATATTTCCCATGGGTTAGTAATCACAGTGAGATTCATAAAGGGACACATTATTCCAGCTAATTGAAGAAATGATTTGTTTTACTTGACCAAACTGAATAAGTCTGAAATCAAAGTTCTTAATGTGTTTATTTCATGGCTGATATTAACATGACTTCAAAAGACAAGGCACAGCAGTCAGAATTCCTTAATGGTTGTAAATATTTAATATTATGAATTAAGTTATAATAGTTAGTTGCAGTGAGGTCCAAGATGCTGTCCTCCCTAATAGGCTCATTAACCAATTGCTTGAATCCATTCAGTAACAAAATGTTAATAAATATGGATTCTCTTCTATATGGGAAAGTTTAAGCTGTCCAGTCAATATGGGGATAATTTAGATCACCTAATAAAAATGACCCTATTATATGACATAATACGTTCAAGGAATGGTAAGCAGTCATTTTGCAATGCACTGTCTAAAGATGGGAATTTATAAGTAGGTATTCATTTAATATTATTATTTATATATACATTCTTGAGATTCACTGCCATAGTTTCCAAATTCTTGTTTACAACAGTAAGTTCTAAAAGTATAGAACTTTAAATTAATAATAATATTCCTCTCCCATTCCTATTGTTCTGCAAACATTCACATTTTATTCACCCTGAGCATACAAGGGAAGAAGAAGAATCCCAGTCTTCAGTAATAGCAGTAAATGATACATCCTCACTATGAATTATTCCAAGTAAGGCATTGATTTTCTTAGCCATACTGTGAGCATTACAGAGGCAGAAACTCAAATAATAATTATGTCATCTGTTGAAGGCAGTTTTACTTTATATCCTAAACATTTAAATCCTAAAAAGCTAAGATGTAAAAGATCCTTATAGAGTAATCTACAGTCTCTAGAAATTCTTCCCAGAATATCATTAGTTCAGCACTGTAGGTAGTAGAGACTTGCCTTAAGTATGTATTAAATTTTAATGCTTTGTTATGGCAATAGTTGTTCCATATAAAGGATTGCAAGATTCCACTAAGTCTGACATGTACTTTATTTCCAAAATTTTTCAAAATTTCTAGTATCAATTCTTCATGTGATTAAGAGGAGTTAGTCTTAAATAATTAGTACCACAATGAAGGACAATATGAGTGCAACTAGATCTATTTTTGAAAAAAAAATTATGCAGCAACTATGGGACATCAGTTAATCTGAATTCTGGTAAAGAATATGCTGTGACTTTAAAGTTACTTAAACCACTAAGCATTATTTTGATGGTCTTAAACATAGAATCTGATAGTATGAGAATATTATCACGAACAGGGCCTTTGTGATTGAAATTAAATCTTAAGTTTCTGCAAAGTCATTTACTAAAGTGTGATATATCAGACGGTATAGATCAATCTATTGTTAAAGAATTTAAAATTACTGGGACAGGTTAACTTTTCCTCATAATGGTCTTCTTTTAACTTTCTTACCGGTAGTCACCACTAGTGAATCTTTTATCCTATTAATTACATTTTTATTTTTACTTCAGAATTTGTAAACTTACAAACATGATTTGAAGCCATAATATTAGTCTCATATTCCTTCAGAGATTTATCTAAATTATCAGTGACAGTACCATTCTCACTGAGTGTAGGCTGATTATGAAAATCAAGCATTTGGTTAATATTATTGTTTACTTTATTAGCAATGATGACTTTGAGATATATTACAGAGGGAGTTTTAGTACGTCTGTCTAAAGTAACTTCTTGACAAGCAGTGGCTACTACAATGCTTAAGCCAGTTAAGTATTTTATGTTGTCAGGTAACAAGAGAAGAGTTAAGTGAATTATGTGTAACAATATCACTATTGAGGTCCCCTTCAACATCACTGGTCAAGGATGGTATAGAAGTTTGATGTACCTGAGAGAAAAGACCCTCCCCCAGATTCATGAAGCTCGGCGCAAGGCCGGTGTAAGGCTTGTGCCGGCCGTGCAGCATATAAATGGCGTAGCAGCGCCACATGCATAGTAATGAGTGTGCACTGCAACCACAACCACGTGCATAGGGCATGTGCACGAGTCCAGGGAGCCTAACTAGGTTGCGCTCGGAGGCGTGGCCAAGTCGGAAGGCGATGAGCAACCTAAAGTGCTGAATCTTACAGCCCGCCTGCAATAGTAACCGCACCTATCAGTGTCCGTGGATAATGAAACGTATGCAAAGTATGCAACATAGTACCCGTCCACACAAAATGGAGAACCAAACATAAATGCACGAAATACAAAATGTTCCCGTTCATGGAACAAATGATACTTAGAATACTGTGTCCGTTATGTAGTGCACTGTCAGCAGTCATACCCAGTGGAGGTGTACTGCATCATGTCAGCGCACCGCAAATACACACGACTAGCCCCATGGGCATGGTCACCAGCAGTCCCACAGTGGTAGTGATAGTACACAGCTGGGCATTCATGGCCATATAACAACCATAAAGAAACTAGACATCCCAAACACACACAAACAGATGTATAGTAAAATGTGCTATACACAGCAACGTAACCATCACATACACATAGGATGGCATATGCCGAATCGGAATATCCAGAAGCAGAACCCATGCATGCAAATGTAATACACAACAACCCCTTTATAGCACGTAACCCGCACCCATGTCCGAATGTCCACCTAATCCAGCTAGCAGCCCTGCGCAGCTGCACACCTACACAGAGCGGGTATACCCCATATGTAGTAGGAAGTATTGTCCTAGGCAGTGACAGGCTTGCAAATATGTACCCCACATATGTCAACATCCCATCCCAGGTACTGAAACCCAAATGTCTGCATGTGAATGTGTCGGCAGAATGTGTACATCCCGCGTGTGGTTACTGACCTGTCGAAACCCCATAGGTGTTCACACGCCACGGTGTCCATAACTGTACACATCTGGACAAAGCAGTATGTGTAGCCATGGTACTGATGAGTAGCTATGCAGATATGCAAAACATAATACACAGGGTGGAACAGCTGTCCACCAAGCAGGTCACCCCAGCAGGGTTGCCACATGTACAGATTGTCAAGGTGGGATATCACTCGTAGATATGTGTGGATTTGCATGGTAAAACACCTACGGCCAATGCAAAGGATAGAATAACATGTATATGCCAGAATGAAAGGTTATTGCATAGCATGTGAATAGCTTAAGCTATCCAATATAATAGTCATGTGTACCAGATACAAAATGCCTGTAACATGCAAGTAGTAATGAAGGTAAGAAATACACTACTGTGTTAATATCACAGGACATATGGCACGTGTCAAGTGTTGACGCAGGACACAAATGTCCATAATGGGGCCTCCCCCGCAAAGAGGAACAAGTGCTAACCCTACCCCCCACTGAAGTATCGGCAGTATAAATACAACCCATTCACACACCAACACAACCGTCCAACCCAGGACAGCAACAAAAGCTGGACAAAGACTAACATGATGCGTGCAGAAATAGGGACACATGTAATCAGTGCTCTCACAACCTTCTACAGGTCACCAAATAATAGTATGTACATACGCATGAAATGCTGTGAAGGATGTGCGGTAGTCCCCAGTATCACAGAGGTACGTACACATATACACTGTAACCAACCGTCACATATGTTCACTGTAACACAGCATACCTGCAGGTAATACAGAGTTCAGTCATGTGCTACATAAATATCCACGTATGAATGACTACAGGGAATAGACAATTGTGAATGGGAACAACGCACAACATGGAATATGTATGATAACCAGCACCACCCACATCATTGTATGCCAACAGCATAAGCTATTGTCAGTTGTCCAAACACCCGTGTCTGTAAACACAGATTGAATATTATAGCAATAACCCACGCCTGGGTAATGCTGGATATACCCACGGTTGGTGTGGTGTGGTCTCGAGGGCGAAGCCCGAGGGACCAAACAAAGCCAACCGTGGGTAAATCCAGCATTACCTACACCCAGAAGTGGGTTATTGCTATTATACCATGACATGTAAGAAAATAAACTATTACTTCCCTTACATAATGGCATAGTATAATGCCTGTCTGCTGCCCTTCCGCAGATGTCTGACATCCGCGGCAGTGCTGATGTACTGCGCCTATGCAGTACATCAGAGCTGTGGGCAAAAGCAACGAAGAAAGCAAGATCTCCGTTGCTTTTTTGTAGTGTTCCGCTATGTTACAGGGGTTTAACATAGTGAGACAGCTTTAAAATAAGTAACGGAGATGTCTGTTGCTAATTTTAAAACTGTCTCACTATGTTAAACCCATTTAACATAGCAAAACACTACAAAAAAAGCAACGGAGAGCTTGATTTCCCCGTTGCTGTCTTTTAAAACCTGTCTAGCTATGTTAAATGTGTTTAGCATAGTGAGACAGCTTTAAAGTAAGCAACGGACATCTCCGTTGCTCATTTAAAGCTGTCTCGCTATGTTAAACCCATCTAACATAGCGAGACAGGTTTTAAATACCGAGTTATACTAATGGAAAAAAGTCCGAGCGACCGGACCGTTTTCCATTAGTATAACTCGATTTACAACGGGCACGCTGGCCAATCCGCGTGCATGGTTTGGAATAATGGGGGGGGTCATGGTATAATAAACATGGACAAACCGTGCCCATGTGCCTCGTCTGACATTCTTACACGGTCAGGGCAGTTCTGTACACTAGGCGGACAAGACCAACCCCAGAGCACCACAGAAACACCCTGACAATTAAAGACCTGTATGCGTTGGGACTGTGCTCTGAATATCCCTGCGGTTACGCCATATGCATCCTAGGTCAAGAGCATTAGGGAATGTGTAACATGTAGTACCACACTTTTCCCAGCAGGAGAATGGATGCCTGTGACGTAAGTAAGTGCGGGGGGGGGTATGTTAATGTAGCTATGTATCATGGGTATGCATATAAATGAGACAGAACACCAAACGTGTAGTGGTCATAGCAACCGGCCAACGTGAATGCAGTCCCGTTTGAATTATGAGTATAGAACATACAAATGTGAATGTGTAATTAATGCGTCTGTGCCGCAAAGACAGTTAGATATGTAAAGGTGAAAGTGTGTTTCGCATACGTCCATTAACCGGATCAGAGATATGTTACTGGTACTGCCACAACTAATACAGGCCATGTAAGCACAAAGACTCAGTAAACATATGTAACCCAGAATACGGATATGCATGTGTGCCTGCGCGTAACCCACAATAAGGAAATGCAAGTGCGCCTGTGCGTGTGTGATCCGCTGACAGCAGAGTAAATTAATGCTGTTTCCCCCAAGTTAGTTATACATGTCTCAAAACTCTCAGCCTCTGAAAGTATGGAACCGGACAATGCCATGTAAAGTACTGGTACAAATAGTGAGAAACACAAGATATGTGCAAAAACAAACATAGAAAGTGGATAGAATAATGGGTGTGTTAGTAGCAGGGATTGACGAAGGGGATGCATTCGTATCCTGAACTACTTGTCAGAAGGTGCCACCGTAAGTCTCAAATGAAATGCCAGCAGATTGCCAGATAGACACAGGTCAATGTAAAACACACCTAAGATAAAGGGTCAACCATCCGTACACTCTGCCAGTATCTGTACAGTGGAAAGGTATGGTATGGTTATAGATGTGTGTACACAGGTAATCCACAGACATTAACAAAGCAAGGTATGAAAAGAGGAGTTTACATGTATATATGTACACACAACAGACCTATGTCCTGTATATATGACACATGGATATAAATATGCCAAGTAATAGCTAATATGGGTAGTCAAACA
This sequence comes from Protopterus annectens, assembly GCF_019279795.1. Taxonomy (NCBI): domain Eukaryota; kingdom Metazoa; phylum Chordata; order Ceratodontiformes; family Protopteridae; genus Protopterus; species Protopterus annectens. The sequence continues at coordinate 1,524,177,035 of NC_056733.1, forward strand.
GACATCCATGAAAGGGGAATATACAGCAGCAGTCAAAATCATTGGCCAGAAAGTGACAGTCCAACAAGTTCTACACTTTAAACATGCATATTGGTGTCCATTGTAGGACTCCAAAAAGTTATCCATTCGCAGTACCTGCAATGATTGACGCAAAGGAAGTGACAGACACGAATACAAATCAGCTGTACATGCACTAAAATCAGGTGCAAGGGTGATGACACATGTGTCCATGAAATGCAGGATGTATGAACAGATATCCCTAGAGTGGGGAGTGCATATAAGTGCGTCCACATCCCAGTACCGCACACATTAACCATGTGTAATGTGTACCGTAGAGGGTTGCAGGCATGGGAACCTGGGTATGCAGAAATGGGCCTAAGTGTTGTTTGGCAGGGAATTCGTAGGCCCGCCCCGTGGGAGGGATGTGGGTATAGCACATGCCTTTATTCTCAATAATGGTGCAAAGCATCCACTGGATAATGCGGAAAGCAATTTGGAAATATGTACAGCCCTATATCAGTGTCCTGTAGGCGATTCCCATGGATGGACATGCGTACGACCAAGATGGTACCCACAACTGGAAAACTGTCAGAATAACACAGTTGCAGTAAGGCATAGTACAGGAAATACAGATAGGGACTATATTATAAATACCCCATACAAAGTCAGACCGTTGTGTGAATACTGGCGTAGCCATGAATACGGATGTTATGAGTGTCACGAATCATGCAATGGAAATAGCGGTCACTATCACCTACCGCACAGTCCGTAATGCCTAGCCAGCAATCAGCTAGAAAGGCACATCACTATGTAAAATGTAACATGGGCAAAGGCCAAACATCAGGGTGTGTACACATAATGACAATAGGTCAAGGGTATGAAGGAGCTAACCTGTCCAAAATACATGTACTGAACTGGTGATACTAGGCGGACAGGTGAGAAGAAAGACAGCAGGACAAATGGGCAAACATGTATAAGTCATATCCCGGAAAATGTGAATGACAACGTATGCCCTGCGAAGGTCATTGTGGAAGGTAATTAGACACAAAGGTAAAGTGTCCCCCAGGGAGTCATGAAGTGTCAACATAACAATTTCCAGACCCCCATAGTCGTACGTGAGCCCCGCCACTGACGGAAAGCGCAAATACGATGCACACATATGGTACATGAAAAAACAATTAGTGTGGATAAGCAGATGTAGACCTGTGTGAGGAATACAACTGTCTGTGTGGGTGTGTCGTGCAAATACAAAGTAATGTCATGTGGGCTGTCATGCCGCCATACACTGTGTGTGTATTGTAGTTGGACAGTAGGTATGTTGTATCAGACACATACTCTGCAACTGTACAGATGTATGCAGACTGTGTAGAGTTATGCCTCATATGTTTGCTGTGTTCTACGTAACAGTAACAGTCCGGCACTCTCATGATAACTGACGACAGGAAACAATGACAAACATGTGATGAAGACACCAAATCAGACAGAAATGCCATACTCATGCATAACATATCACTGTGCTCACTATCAATGTTTGTAAGAGCAACATGTCATTACTGGCCCTGAGTGTCCCACTATCACATAAGGCCTTGTCCAGATATACGCTCCTTGAGGTGGAGTGTTATGAACAGAAACAGATACATGTGTGTGGAAACATTATTATCCACTGCAAGATGATGAAATGTGCTGCAGTAGGAAGTGCAGTACTGTCCGCAGGTATGTGCTGAAATGCAATTTAACAGCCGTCTACATGAATTACCTATATTGGCGACACCTGCACAGATGATTATAGTGGGACATACACACGACCATGCACACAGCTCAGATAGACATACACACATCATAACCAGGCAATGATACACAAAGTCTATGGCGTGTACGAGTACAGTGACAGTATAGCAAGGATAGCTGTCTGCCAAGATATACAGCAGATGTCTGTAAGGGCGTGTAACACCTCCCGGAACACGGACGTTGCATGGACAATGTTCGGATTTGCATCGTACCACATTGCTATGTGTAAGCTGTGCAAATATGCGATACATGGGACAGACAGCTGTCCATGCAAGAGCAGTGCTATGGGCATAAAATATGTATATATATATATATATATATATATATATATATATATATATATATATATACATCAAGAGAGATACAGACAGACACATGAGGCAAGGCCGGTAGTGGAACCTACACATCACTACCCTAACACACCACAGCATGACGCACGTAGAGAACACGCTACGGAGGTCACTAACCACAGCAGACACACAGGCAGTCCACTAGGTGCATCTCAACATCCGCAAACACAGAGGTGTCAGCAGGATATATGTGTGTTGCGAAGCGTCTAAAACCATAACCTACGAACCCATGCGTCTGGGAGCATAGACACACACACACACACACACACATCTGGCAGGCATGGGAATTGACCTTACACCTACCTACCCTATCGCATGACAGTATGACACAATTACAGAATGCGCTACTCAGATTACTGAACACAGCACTGTCAGAGGCATACGTCTAGGTGGGTGACATCATCCGCAAAGGAATAGACGCTGATAGCAAATTTATGTGTTGTGAGGCTTCTAAAAGCATTACTGTCTCCAGAGGCAGCTGGAAACACATACACACACACACACACACACACACACACACACACACACACACACACACACACACACGCACTTGGAAGGGCTGGGAGTTGAACCTACACCTACCTACATGAACACACTACAGCATGATACATTTACAGAACGCGCTACCGAGATTACTGAGCACAGCACTGTCAGAGGCATACGTCTCGGTGGGTGACATCATCCGCAAAGGAATAGACGCTGATAGCAAATGTATGTGTTGTGAAGCGTCTAAAAGCATCACTGTCTCCAGAGGCAGCTGGAAACACACACACACACACCTGGAAGGGCCGGGAGTTGAACCTACACCTACCTACATGAACACACTACAGCATGATGCATTTACAGAATGTGCTACCGAGATTACTAAGCATAGCACTGTCAGAGGCATACTTCTAGGTGGGTGACATCATCCGCAAAGGAATAGACGCTGATAGCAAATGTATGTGTTGTGAGGCGTCTAAAAGCATCACTGCCTCCAGAGGCAGCTGGAAATACACACACACACTTGGAAGGGCCGGGAGTTGAACCTACACCTACCTACATGAACACACTACAGCATGATGCATTTACAGAACGCGCTGCCGAGATTGCTGAGCACAGCACTGTCAGAGGCATACGTCTCGGTAGGTGACATCATCCGCAAAGGAATAGACGCTGATAGCAAATGTATGTGTTGTGAGGCATCTAAAAGCATCACTGTCTCCAGAGGCAGCAGGAAATACACACACACACACACACACTTGGAAGGGCCGGGAATTGAACCTACACCTACCTACATGAACACACTACAGCATGATGCATTTACAGAACACGCTACGGAGATTACTGAGCACAGCACTGTCAGAGGCATACTCCTAGGTGGGTGATATCATCCGCGAAGGCAAGGATGCCAATAGGGAATGAAGACAGAGTGAGCAGTCACACAGCATGTTACTATCCCAAGGTGGACGTACAGTAACACGGCAGTGCTGCACTCGGGAATACTAACTATCTACGGAGCACTACATCACGAAATGGATACGGGATGCACCACAGACAGTACACCCTTTGAGAGAGCAACCAGTGTGTTTGATGTAGGCATCCATTGTGGCATAGCAACTATATATAATTCGCCTGGATGGCCACCATGGCTATGCAGGATGTCAATGGCCATGGCTGCATGCCTAGTATCAGACGTCGGTGCCGAATGAACTGTGTGCCCATGAATGGCGTACTGGGCATGCTCACACACTTAGCATTTGCAAAGTGCAAACATGCATACACATGGAGTGTAATCATGAAAGGGCAGAGTGTGGAATGTACTGTGTGTCCACCTACACAACAGCAAACCGGGCATGCTCACACACTTAGCGGTTGCAAAGGGGAAACATGCATGCACACGGGGTATAATCACAGAAGGGCGCAGTGTGCAATGTACTGTGTGTCCATCTACACAACTGCTTACTGGGCATGCTCACACACTTAGCATTTGCTACGCACCATCCAGCATGCAGACGGAGTGTACACACAGAAGGCATACACATGGAGTGTAATCATGGAAGGGCAGAGTGTGGAATGTACTCTGTGTCCACCTACACAACAGCAGACTGGGCATGCTCACACACCTAGCGGTTGCAAAGGGGAATCATGCATGCACACGGGGTATAATCACAGAAGGGCGCAGTGTGCAATGTACTGTGTGTCCATCTACACAACTGCTTACTGGGCATGCTCACACACTTAGCATTTGCTACGTGCCGTCCAGCATGCAGACGGAGTGTACACACAGAAGGCATACACATGGAGTGTAATCATGGAAGGGCAGAGTGTGGAATGTACTGTGTCTCCACCTACACAACAGCAAACTGGGCATGCTCACACACTTAGCGGTTGCAAAGGGGAAACATGCACGCACACGGGGTATAATCACAGAAGGGCGCAGTGTGCAATGTACTGTGTGTCCATCTACACAACTGCTTACTGGGCATGCTTACACACTTAGCATTTGCTACGTGCCGTCCAGCATGCAGACGGAGTGTACACACAGCAGGTCACGGTAAGGTAAACATGTTCACATGCACAGGGTGGTCACACATGCAGTTACTCGTACACACACAGATGACATCACAGGTGTCACGGGTGCAGGTCAAACATGTACACACTGCAGTGAACACTGTAGCTGTCATGCCAGCACCATGTCATCGGTGCAGCAGTAAGCCTCACGGTCCAACAACAGCATGTGACATATGTCCACAGGTCTGTATAGCAGTGTACACCAGTTGTGCAGAGTACACATGTACTAACAATGATCCAACATGTGTGATGTAGTCCACCCATATCAGTATACATGGACAGGTTGGCTCCACACATACCATGGCCCTGACACAGCTGTGACACATGACCGCTGCTGTACCACAATGAACAAACATCTGGATATGTCATACATGTGATTGTCTGGATGTGTGCATGGACTGCACACGACACATACAAAGCCTGTGATGTACCACATGCATAACACTGGCGTACGCAGTGCTACACACATGAATGGAAGGTGGACCCATGTCTGTGGAATGCTCCCACTACAGGGTGTAGCAGTGTTGACTGGGACACATACCCTTGTATTGTTTGCCTGTGATAGCTGTGATACCATACCACAGTCCATGTTTTATGTATGTCAACACACATGTCAAAAAGCAGCAATGCATACACACATGGCAGCAGGAGACACATGTGACATGTGTACTGTGCATGGAGCAGCCATGCATGAGCAGTAGCCGATGTCCATAACATAGTTGCAACAACTTACCACATGCATACCCATCATAGGGGCCATTATACGGTGGCACAGAAACAGCACATATGGAGGTATGTGTGTACATAATGTGTTTAAACACCTGTCTACATGCATGTGTGCAGGTGGTGGCTCACAGTTGTGTCACACACCATCCTACCCTGCCATGTGCATACAGTATGCTATGTCGCTGTTACATGACAGTGCTGACATAATGCATACCCAGTGGTCAGGTGTTATCGACTGTATGTCACATGGCAACTGTAACACCTACCACCTCCCAAGTGCATATATCAGCACATCTGCCAGATACAGTGTTGGTACACATAATGCACTACATACCGCTGCATGCCTGCACACGTATCATATGGCGGGTGAAGTATTCCCAGCACTGACATGTGTGCATGAATGTGTGCCCATGTATGCCACATATCGGGGGGAATATGTCCCACGTGCTACACATCCCTGTACACCATAGTAGAGATCTGTACATACCTCAGTGTGGGGAGCATGAATTTGGATGGTGCAGTACATGCAACACGTTGTCTCTCTGTGTACACATGTGTGGTCACCACAATGTGTGTGTCTACATGTTTGTATGCCTGCTGCTTGGTGTGAGGGTGTATGCTAATATACTGTTGTGAACGAACACTAACCACACATGGTGACTATCCCGTACTGGTGCTGCATTGCACAACCCTGTCGATGCCATAGGTGTGAGCCATACTGGCTACCTGTGCATGTCCACTCCCTGTGACATGGCGTGTGGGTGCATAGTATTGTGAGGGTGCTGACCACACAGGCAGGTGTCCCCATCTGCACACTATGGGGTGTGCGTCATAGTGGTGTACACCCCACAATTGCGATCATGTTTCTGTACTGTTACAGGGTCCTATGCTGCACAGCGTGCCCCACAGCTGACAGCTGACACCTGAAGTCAGTGGCCATCACGCTGTGTACGACACCTGCACCATGTCACCATACCTGTAGTGTGTCCTGCTAGGTATGTGACGTCTCTGTCCACTGTAGCCTGTGGCACCGACAACATGCGTCAGGTGCAGTATATGTGCGGACATGTGTGTCATGTAGGTGTCTAGGCAGGTTGCGGGTACATGTAGCATGCTGAGATTGCCAGATGTGCCTGTGAGTAATCCACAGCTACACGTGGGGGACCGATAACAGTGCTCCCTGTAGGCACATGCGAGTACACCATAGGAGGGATTCAGGGTATCAGAACCAACATGGTGCTACACATGTAACCGTCACACATACCGTGAACACAACACAATGCATGCTGCACCTGCACTACATGGTATGTCTGCTGCATGTTGACAGTACACAACCCACATCACATACGCATCTGTCAGTATTCATACACAACCACTGCAACATACACATCCCACGCTATGCATACACAGGTATCACATACACCTCTCACTATCCTGTCCACCCTGTGTATCAGAATATATTTGCATAAACCTGCACCAATGGTGTGGATGACAGGGATGCGGCAGAGGCTTCATCATATGCACAGGGTGATATGTTTGCCAGGGGCATAGGCTGCACCAATGGATAACATCATGTGTGTGTGTAAGGGCCGGTGAGTTTACTGGACATGTCTGCGCAGAATGCATGTGGATGTGGTGGAGCCCTACAGTTGTGTCTGCTGTGTGTGGGTATGTGTGTACACAGTTCAGCCATATGTGATGCCTACACGGGGTATAATTGACAGCCCCAGACTGTACAGTGCAGGTTGTACAGCTCACTGTGTCCGTCCACGGCCATGTGACCTGTGCCTGCCTGGGGTTGCACGGGCACTACCAGGTAGAGGTACAGAGTGGCTACTGTCCGATGACACATGTCCGCTGGAACCGTGTCCACGATGGGACTGGCCAGGGCCACGTCCACGTGGCCTGCTGTGTCCTGGTGTGGACAGTGCAGCACCAGCTGCACTGCTACTGCTACCGGCACTATGTGAGTGGGCATGACAGGTGGCACGCACACGTCGACCTACACTAGGTGGTGTTGCTGGCCTACACCCACGTGTCCTATGCCTCACCCCTACCAGGTGTTCCAGCACAGACAGCTCACACTCACAGATTGCCATGCCTCAGTCGAGGATTCCAACCATTTCACCTAATCACCTATCCAGTACATTAGCAATCTGCTGTTGAGCATTTGCCAATGACTGGATGTTGTCATTCAGGGTACGGATTGCAGCCCTCTGCAGCCTCTGCCCTTCTTGGTTCTGCCGTTCTGCATGTGCCTGTGCCACCATTACAGTCTGGAACATGCATCTGGTGATACCAGCTGCTGCGCCCTGTACTGCAGGTGCATGTCTGCCAGAGGTCCTCCTACGAGCAGCACCAGCCACATGCCTGTGTGGCACATCACCAGTCATTACACTGGCAACATGGTGTGTGTGTTGTCACACCTTCTGTAGCCACCACACATTCCTGTTCAACGCCAACAGACGCTGACTGTCCTTCCTCTATGGGCAACGGTGATGTGGTATGTGTTGGCATCAGAACCGTGTGCGGGGAAGAGAGGGACATAGGTGGGATGGTAACCAATGGCACAGATTCAGCCCCTAACAACCCTGCCTGTACCTCATGCATATGGTCATCACCGCTAGTATCTGTGGGGACACTAACATCAGATGGACCGCAGGAGGGTAACGCACCTACACCACCTGTGAATGCAAAGACATACTGTAAGGTACATTACACACAGACACACACACACAGACACACACACACACACAGACACACACACACACACACACACACACACACACACACACAGACACACACACACAGACACACACACAGACACACACAGACACACCATGCATGTGATATTTCAGATGGCATGCAGCATTCCTGCACTACAGCACAGGGAATGTAGCTCAGACATTAATAGTGTTAGTATGCATACCACCCTGGGGTGCACACTACATCAAGCAGGTGTCATATCAGTAGGCATGCAGTACACACAATCATGGTAATTTGCATGCATCACAGTGATACACCATGTGGTCACAAACAGGTTAACAGTACACATGGCTGATGTTACCTTGACATGTAATCCGCTGACATGTGCAGTAACATGTATACATGTTTGACACAATGGTGTCCTGACACATGCACATTATCATAATGGGCTTCACAGTGCAGTCTTGTGTGTACAGCCTACAGATAGAATGCATGTTTAGCAAATGTGTATGTGCAGGTGTGGTTAGTGTGAGCTGTGTACATAGCTATACAGTGTGGAGTACAGGCACTGTGCCATTGCATGGCAACATGATGCATGTATGTTGCTGTGCAATGTATAACATGGATGCATTGCATTGCCATGACTGCAACACAGTCATGCTGTTCCACAGATCATATATGGTAGACATCGGTGACACCTCCGGTGGCTGCAGACAGGCATTCCGGTTGTCTGGTGTAACACATCAAATGTACAAGTGGTCCACTATGGCTATGATTGCACTATGTGTGGACAATGTGCAATGGGGTCTATCCACATCAGACGTACTGTGTGGCAACATGCCTGTGGCTATCACCCATGGTCATGTGTGAACGGGTCTTGGACAATTGTGTGTGATGGGCATCCTGTACACATGTCTGTGGTGTCCCATGTGACATACACCCATACATGTCAGAGGTGTCACAATCCACAGGGCTATGCAGACAACAGTGTGGATGTTTGTTATGTCGGGTGTAGGTCATGTGATGGTGTGACAATATTGCAGACAGAACACCACAAGCTTGGGACATGTCAGGTGGCGTGTCACAATGTGTACACACAATGCAGGGGCATATGTCACAATGGTGACACCTGTGTGCTGCCCATATCACTGCTCACTGTGTGGTACTGTGTGCTTACCACAAATGTTGTTCCAATGCATACTACATATGCATCCATTGTAGAACACCTCCACCGTTGTATGCATAGCTGACCGCACATATCACATTGACAGGTACTGTGGTTTCATGCCAGTGTATAATAACGGTTGTATCTATTGCACATGGGTGGCATGTGTGTGTGTCTGGTGGCGCAACCTGTATGACGTGACTGGAACAAAACCCAGGTGTGCATGCTATACCTGGCCACATGGCAAATAACTCTACACTGTAACATGCCTGATACTGACAACAGTCTCACCTGCGACGGACCCATGTCTATGCGACACACCAGAGGTACCTGTATAGGGGGCGACACAACAGTAGAAACATTATCCATGACTGTATGACAGCAACAGTTCGCACTGTGCATGTGAACACATGTACCTGTGTGATAGCATATGGTATGCACACGTCTGCATACACAACGTAGCATACTGTAGTATGCAGCTTGTGTGCCCATATACCTGGCATGTGTTGTTACTTTACATGATGTACAGTGACACCTGCAACTACAATGGATATCTTACTCATATGCAGGACTGACTTACCAGGCAACTCCAGGCTCGTTGGTTGGGAGACACCCACCTCCACGATGGCAGCTAGTGTTTCCGCATGCTGTTCCCTGGGTGTCCCCAGACTGACCAGTAGCTCCTCTGTGTGTGTGAGTGGGGGCTGGGTTGGTGGCCCACCACCTGTTCCACCTTGTTCTCTGGCAATTGCAGTGGCACACTGTTTCGCATGCCGTATCAGGTCCATGCAGAGTCTGCGTACCTACTAGTAGGTGCGGTTGTTGCCACCCACGTCATTCACCCTCCTGCGTATATCCTGCCACAGGTCATCCCGCTGCTGAGCATGCTGTGGCACATGGCTGAACAGCACATCATAGTTGTCATGGAGCAATGGTATTATGACTTCATCCTCCTGGTGGCTGAAGGCTGGGAGTCGTGAACGTGGCATTATCTGTAAGACATAATGATGGTGACAGGTCACATTCACACTGATGTACTGGCATACCGCTGAACATACATTGCTATGACATGTACGACATCTGCACAGTAATCTCTGAGAAGCATCATGACACTGACACAGCTGACGTGTTGCTGTCACACCTGTCACACCGTTATGCAGTGGATATCATATCATATCTCTGTGTCAGCTCATCACAGTGTACATACTCCATGTAGATGGCAACTTGCTGTGGACATGTGTACTTGCATGCACCTGTGTTCTTACCAATCTGCACTTGGCCCGATGTGTCCACAGTACTAATGTTCACCTGGATGCTGTGTATATGTCACATAGCATCACAGACGCAGCCGTTATGGACGTCAGCAGTGACACTGCACATATACACATGGACACCTGTACATGCATCTGTTTTGCCATATACATCTACTCAGCACTGTACGGGTGTTGAACATCCTGCCACGGCTCGCCTGTATAGCACATTTTATTTATTATTTATTTATTTTATTTTATTTTACATTTGTTGACCGGGCTAGTCTAACTGGATACATGTCCATTTTCAGTAGAGGCCCGAGGAGAAAAGCTCCAAAAAAACATTTATACAAAATAAAGATTAATATTGGAAATTACATTAGCAATTTTAAACATTGAAAAACATAGTATGGAGGGAAAAAAATATTAAAATTCTATGCAGACCTTTGTAAACAGGAGAGAAATTGGAACGTTGAAGAGGAAGTAGGTAGAAGAGAGGAGAAGTCCTAGAGCAAGGAAATGAGAATCAGTAATCTACATTAGTGTGGTAAAAGGTCAAAGTGGACCCTAGGGAGTAGGAAGATAGAAGAGAAGGAGGAGGCAGTTAGTCAGGGTTTGTGCAGGGGCATATCCAGTGAGATTTTAGGTGAAGTTTGAGTCTTAGTTTAAAGAGAGAAAGGGATGGAATTTGAGTTAGGTCTGTTGGTAGGAGGTTCCATTGTTTGCCAACAGTATTTGAGAAAATGCTATCACCTGACAAGTTATTGGACTTCATAGTACAGACAAGTAATCTAGCAGAGGAACGAAGTGAAGTTAGATTTGTGTATGGGGTGATAAGGTTAGTGAGAATCGGAGTATTTTTAGGTTGATAAAAGATTTTATGAGCAATGATGAGTTGAGAAAATGTTAGTAAGTTAGGTAATTCAAGCCAGTTGAGTTGCTTAAGATTAAGACAATGGTGTGTTTTGTATGGGTTGCTGGTAGCAAACCTGGCGATATTGTTATAGGCATGAGAAATTTTTTGGAGGTTAGTTCTTTTTAAATTAGTATAAATAGATGAAGCATAGAGAAGTGTAGAGATTAAGTGAGAGTGGGCAATGGTGGTTCTGGCTTGAGGAGTAAGGAAAGGTTTGATTCTGTATAAGGAACCAATTTTTCTGTTCACTGCTTGTATGGTGTTGTTAATGTGAATATCATAGGAGAGGTTGTTGTCGATAGTCACTCCTAGCAGTTTGGTAGATTGTTCAGGTGTTATCAGGGTGCCTTTGCTAGATACAATAGAGAGATCAAGAGGTGGGGACCTATTGGTAGGTGGAAATAGTAGCAGATTGGTTTTTTTGGCATTGAGAAGAAGGCAACGTTTTAGGAACCATTCTTCAACCATTTTAAATACCCTTTGGGTTATGTATTGGAGGTCTGAGGTGGAGTTAGCGGAACATATAAGTGTTGAATCGTCGGCATATTGAATACAGGTGGCCTCAGGGACTGTAATGTGAAGGTCGTTGATAAAGAGAGAAAACAGAAGAGGTCCTAGAATTGAGCCCTGGGGGACTCCAATGGAGACTGGTAGAAGGGATGATAGTTTATTTTGCCAGACAACTGCTTGTTGCCTATTGTTAAGGTAAGATTTGAACCATTGGATAGCTGGGGGGTCGAGGGCCAGAAGTTCTAGGGTATTTATTAGTAGGGGATGGTTGACCATATCAAAAGCCTTTGACAAGTCAATGAAGAGAGCAGAAGAGAGGGTGCTATTATTACGGTTTTTATTGATGGTATCAGTGAAGGATAGAAGGGCGGTGGTGGTGCTGTGAAATGGCCTAAAGCCATGTTGGCAAGTAGCCAAAATATTGTGCTTCACTAAGTGGTTAAGTAACTGATGGTGAATACATTTTTCCATGACTTTAGCTAAGGGAGAAAGAAGAGCTATTGGTCTGTAGTTGGAATAATCGGTGGATTTTCCACCTTTATGAAGTGGGATGACATGGGAGACCATCCAAATGTCTGGGATGATACCTTCATTAATGGTTCTATTTAGCAGGATGGATATGGGAAAGGCAATGGAATTTGCTGCTATTTGCAGGTACTCAGCAGGTAGTTGGTCTGCTGAGGGGGAAGAAGGTTTAAGCTTTATGAGGATTTTATAGATAGAGTAAGTAGAGATGGGGTGAAATGTGAAAGTTGGTAGGGTTATAGAACTATGGGAAGTTAGGTTCATATTATCAGTAGAAAGCTGGCTAGCCAAGGACTGGATCGTCTCTGTAAAGTAAGTGTTGAAATTATTCGCAGTTTGGAGTGGGGTGTTTTGGTCAGCATCATGAGGAGATGGTGTACTACAGTGACCAGGTTTAAGGAGACTATTGATGCTTGCCCAGAATTTCTGAGGTTGTTTTTGGTGAGTTTGTTGAAGCTTGCTATAGTAGTTCTTTTTGTCAGATAGTATAGCCCTTTTCGTCATATTATCAAATTGTCGAAAGATTTGTCTATCAGGAGAGGTTTTGTTAGTTCTCCAGTTATGCCAAGCCTTATTTCTTTGTAGTATTTTATTCTTAGTTTCAAGTGTTAGCCATGGGGCTGGTTTAAATTTCATTCTTATAGATCGTTGGGGCGCATGCCTATCTAGGATGGCAAGAAATTGTGAGTTAAAATATGTCACAGCTTCATTGAGTGGAAGGTTTTAACAGGTTTCCAATCACAAGCTCTAAGTTCATTCTGGAAGAGTTCGGGGTTGAATTGTTTCTTAGACCGAATTGTTCTATATGTTGGGGTGATACAGATATCATTTTTTTGTCTTATTATGTAGGTGAGCATGTGATCACTAAGATCGTCTGGTAAGGTACCCACTTTGTAAGTGGTTGAGTCTTTATTTGTGAGTATCCAGTCTAAGGTACTTTCTTTGTTATTAGGTTTGTTAATTCTGGTCGTTTGGTTTATAGTTTGGGTAAAACCATGAAGATTAATGTGTGTGGAGGGGTTGATGGTATTAATGGTTTTCCAGTCATAATTGAAGTCACCTAGTACTATTGTTTCTTCTGGGTAGTTTGTAGACACCCATCCGAGGATTTCTTCAATAATAATGCTGTTATTACCAGGGGGTAAATAGAGACAAATTATATAGATGGATTTTTTAGGGTTAATCTGGAGTTTAGAGATAAGGATTTCAGCCTTATTTTGCAAGGGTGGGATGTCATTAATAGAGGAGATTTGGAGTCCATTTTTGTAAAGGAGTGCTACTCCTCCTCCCTTACGCTTTAGGCGGTCCTGTCTTAGAATGTTGAAACCAGGAGGAATAATTTCGTTATCCTTGATTCCTGGCTTTAACCAAGTTTCTGTAAGGCAGAAAATGTCAATTGAGTGAGTTTCAAGTAGAGCGTGAATGTGAGCAATTTTGTTATTTATACTGCGAGTATTTAGGTGCGCTATTAGTAGGGAGTTGGTGGGATTTTGGTTGGATGTGGGGTGGTTATTTAGTGAAACTGCTATGGTAGGGCCTGGATTAGGGTGTATGTCCCCATCTTTTAAGAGATGTTTAGTGGTTGAGGATATGGGGATATCATGTGATATGTGATGTGATTGTCACATGTGATACACATGGGACAATGTCTATTCATATGACATTTGCAGGGATGGGCAAACATAGCATGTGCGCACACATTTTACACGCTGTCACACAGCAATTGTGACAACACAAGGTGCATCAGTGCCACATTACTGATCCAGTCAGTTGATAGTGCATGTACCATGTGGCCATCGCACCATGTATGACTGTGATGACACATGCAGCCTTGATGGACAGGGTTGCATGGCATGGCAGGGTATATCACATATATGGCACAGGGATGTGTCCAGCCTGTGGAATACCAGTATTAGGATGGTGGCTGTCCATTACATATGTCATTTATATAGGTATATGGACATGTCGCATGTCCATCATCATGGTGTAGACAATGTCCTTCTGCAAGGTAGGCAGCATGCTGCATGGTGGGGGTGTGTATTGTGCATGCTGGTATCGCACATCCATGCATAAACATTACCCCTGACAGGTGCTATGTGCTGTAATATTGTTCAACACAGTGCTGCATATGCCCGCACGGTGATATCCCGTGCACATGGATGGTACCCCGACCTGACATGGGTACCTCATATGTCTACATCCAGTGCCTGCTGTCACCACCATGTCGGCGGGTGCACCACACAACACCATCCCTTCCACAGTGACCATGGTGTTGGGCACAGCCTAGGTATTCATTTATGGGGACTGGGATGTTCACATAGCGGTGACAATGCTGGTATCATCCATCAGACCGTACACTTATGACACACACCTCAAACACACAGCCCATTCAGTATGTTGTTCGCAACACTGACACAGCTATACTGCTAGGTCAGGTCCATTCCCAGCCGTACATACACAGATGCATAACATTTCTCTCTGTGGCATGGGCTACAATGACGGTGGGGTTCAACACATACCATGTTCGACTGTAGCTGGCGCTGATGTTCTGTGCACATGTCAACACATTAACCCTGTTCTACTGTAGCCAGCGGTGATGTGCTGTGCACATGTCAATGCTGCACATTGTGTTGATGTCTGTCTGTCAACAGGCCACTGGTGGAACACGCAAAAGTATTTGTAATCAAATATACATGCCGCCCTGTACAGCTGTACTGCTAACATCTCATGTGCTAATGTGTCATGGACATGCACACCTTACCCAGAAAGGTGATAGTGCATTGCCACCCTTACTCATCACCTCTTGTGGGTTGCTATTATCCAACACCCTATTTGTATCGTATGGTCAAGCTATGCACCTGTGCAGGACATGTGAGCATGTAATGCGCTACTGATTACCTTTGCACCCATTGCACAACATGTCACACAGGTACACTGGCAGTCATACACTTCACAGCTTGCTGAAGGTACGACAGGTGTTGTACACACTTAACACACATATCCTGTGGGACATGGTCGTATGTACAGGCATGTCCCACCGTCACGTACCAGTGCTACCCCTATATGACGGATATGTCGTACATGTGGCAATACAGCAACTGTCACATGTACTCGTGCAATGCTCCCCTACCAACATACGGCGGTACAGCCTGTGGGTGATGTGCGTCTGCATCCATGCTGTGCCCATAGCTGTCAGTTGTACATCATTACGTGCAACGTACCTCATTTGGTGTTCTAACAGGTGCATGTTCATCAAGGTTCCACATTGGAAGGGTCTGTCACACATTCATTGTTGTACAAGGTTTACATGCCAGCCATGGCTTAATTGATGGGAATCATAGTAATTCAGTGGGATATCATATTTATACATTACAGCAGCGTATTTCAGCCATCATATACCCTTCCTAGTTGACACTGTTAGTCGGCCAGTAGTAGGTGTTCTACGATCTGCACATTAGTCACACAGTACGAGGGCTACTGTTACCCATTCTGGGGATAGGGTGCTGACAGCTGTGGATGGGGGTGATGCTGTCGACAACCATGACTGCATCTGATGGTCACGTCTGGATGTGTAACATTCACATCACACACCTACCATCACGTAGTACCACATCATCTACAACAATGGACATTCCTGCAAGAACAACGTATGCAATATATCTGTATAACCACTGTAGGCACCACTGGTGGCCCCCAGCATGGCAGCCAACATCACCAGTGTATATCCCGCAGACTCATAGGTTACAACATTCACAACACACCAGTCACGGATGACTCTGTTGTGAATCACAATGCAGTTCCACACATCATGCTACACAAGGCATCATGCACTGAGATGTTGCGGATGGGTGAACACCTCTGCAACTCAACATATGCACACATGACACATCACCTGCTACAATATATCTCACATACATCATGTTATTGTGACTGCCCTGTGATGGCAATACACAGACTACGTGTACTGGGACATGCAATGGCTCACCGGTGTTATAGACCTCTGGGTATGTGTCTAGCCATGGTGTACATTTGACATTGGTCTGGACACAGGAACACTGTACATTGACCTACTGTGTCATTGCAACAGTTGCCTACACTCCTACTGTTATTGTACAGGCATGTGGTATCTGACCGCTATGACAGTCCAGGTCAAACACAATGCTGTGGCATGCATGACCTGCAGCCATCAGCCTGGGGTGTAGAGCACACATGTACATCTTCACATGCTATACTGCCTCTCTGGCAGTTTCACATAACTGTCACCGGCAGGGCTGTAACTGGCAGGCACGACATGGGGTCATGTGGAACAATGCTTGCATCTTCCACTGTGATGCACACAAGCGAGGCACACACACTATTGCACCACTCACATATCTCTGCGGTGACTGGGACCAGCCTCCATGCTCTGCTCAGAACACCTGCGATTACAGATTGTACATGGACCGTACCTTTCAGGCACATACCTGGACCGGAACACCCACAGATGAGGGGTTCACACATCACACAGTGTTTTGCACACATCCTGGATAGTTGCTTAGCACAATGCATCATAGGTGCTCCATGTGCAGATAACTGTGTTTGTGACCGCTATACACATTGTAACAAGGGACAGAGTCGACATTGTACACCACAGGTTACATATCTTCTGTGTTGTTATAGTGTACATTGGGCCTCAGACAGCTACTACTGCTGTGTGCTGACAGTAAACCACACTTACCTGGGATAGACACAGGTTACATACCTTCTGTGTTGTTATAGTGTACATTGGGCCTCAGACAGCTACTACTGCTGTGTGCTGACAGTAACCCACACTTCCCTGGGATAGACACCCATGTACCTACACATGCTTGAGTCATGCACTCCGCTCAGCTGGATAAAACAATACACAACACATACCATACCTACACTACCCTTAGCATGAACACTACCTCCATGTGACTGGTGTGACACACCTGGGGTTATCCCCTCTTTGGTGGATTCCACACATATGCTACACAGCCTTGCTAGCCACATCCTGGAAACACACCCATCACAGCATACACGGAACATGAGTACTACAACAACTATTACAGATGTCTGCTGACAGCGGTTGTTAACATCATGACACCCAAGCAGATGGACACTACACATACATATGCTAACACAAACCACAGTGCACTTCAGTAGCATGTACACAATTGCAGGAATCATGCTATTCCACACAGAGACATGGCGGTACTGACCAGTTCACAGACGCCACTGTGGTGGTCATGTTCCATGCACATATGATGTACAACCACAGGTACAGGCTGTTGCACAGTGGTGTACATTCACATGCGTGGGGTGCATCACTTGTCAGCCATGGTGGGTCCTCAAGGTCCATCATCACATACTCCAAGGCTAGCTACCTAAACATGACTGCCGCACATTGCGGTGTGGGGCCTCAGGTATTGTGGTGGTATGTCAGTATTCTTTGGCAACATCCACATCTGATGTCACATACAATAGTCAACCAAGCATTGCAGACCGAGGTACTGTTGGCAATGTGCCAGGCGATGGCGTACTTACCGACAATACACCCTCTCACTCACTACAGGGTCGCAATCCGTACATGAACATCGTAGTGTCCCTGTGGTCACATACACAGTACTGACATACACATGATATGTCCTGGGACACTGGCCCAATGTCACCTTCCAATGTCCCTGGCTGTAATGTCCCACCAACCTGTTCGGTATATGTCTCCACACCAGGCCACTATATTCACTGCTAGCCTTTTGTCGGACATTGTAGACCCTGACTGCCGCACAGCGGCATTTATCGCACTACACACAGGTGGCACTGCATTGCACGAGTGGGACTATAGTCATACACTCCTGACTGGGCCATTCTGCATGGCAATGGGGCACATCATCAGGAACGTGATTCCCACACACATTGATGGCCTCCAGTCCTTTCCTAGCACCCGGGTTGGGTTTGTGAATGCCACAGCAAGGCACATACACATGCTGGGCACCTGTCATACAGTTGCTAGGGCAGTTGAGGATGGTACGGAGGCCAACACATCATACGTTGTCCTCACATTGCCTTTCAGCACCATTCCACATTCTGGTATTGACAACATACACATCCACCTGCACATCATACCCTGTGTCTCAGGATGTTATGCTATGTGGCTCATGGACAGTAAACACAGTGGTGCCAGCATACCATAGTACCTACTACATGTCAGGTACATATTGCATTACACAGTCCTCAGTCATAGGGCCACTCATGTTCACTATATGCTTACATACAGAACATGCTGTCACAGAGTACTGTCCATGCCTAGATTTCCAGCACCTACGTACCAAGCTCCATTATTGCTCCACCAGCTCATACTGATACCAACAATACGGGTGTCAGTGTGATGGATACTTTATATAAGTATCATGGCATCAAGATGCATGACACACGGTGCATGCACATCACCTTTGCATAACAGCATTCACCCACTGACTATCACATGGATAGTGGTCCCCTACATACATATCACATTGTACATGGTTGCAGTACACACATATGCCACACACAGTCCTTTGGTTACCGTATTCCACTGTGGCATGGATATCCTTCTGCAAGACCACACCTATCTGTACTGTGTGTGATGCTGGTGCATAGGTAGCCATTGTACCTGTGAACTACACACATCTACACACAATCAAGGGTACAATACCACATTTATGGTGTACCTTCAACAACAGCTACAGCTTTACATGGCACAACATTGACATGCCATGATGTTTACTGGGCTCAGACAGTTTACATATGCGGATGAAATACGGACAACACATCTGTACACATCTGCATACCACATACTCAGGGGTGTCTTCTTCTGCTCTGACATGGCCCATGTCCACCACATTATTGATGCATATACTCCTCATACATGACATCTGCAGTGGGCACTGTGAACAACATGCTCCTGGATATGTGCACACACACCACACTGCATGGGCTGTGCTTCTGTGTTACTACTACAAACCTAACACACACCATGCTGTGGAACATAGGTCCTGTGTACATCCTGCAGGGACACACAGTAGCACTGTTCATGTGATACCTCCCTTGCTGTTTGGGTGACACATGTAGTCCTGGTATCACCACAGCAGCTGTACTGTGTAGAGGTGCAGTTGACACCTGCCTCTGCTGTTCACAGGACACTACCATGGAGAGGTGACACTACTGTGTACACTGCACATGTGCTTACACATGGACTTGCCAGACTGCATTGTAGCCCACTGTGCACCTGTGCAGCTACTACAAGTCCTTTGTGCATGGTTACTTGGTGTCCCTTCCATTTAGAGTAGCTATCATGCTACTACTATGTCCCATACCTACAGGCCATATGTATCCTGTTATTGTACATACCAATAGGCGATACCTGTGTTATGCATGATATGCCTGTGATACTGTGTAGGATATCTGTCATATCTACCTAGACAACGATACATTACACATATTTCACATAGTATCCCCTAATGCAGAGCATACTTGCACGTTGGCCACACCTTACATATGTCATCAACGGTATATGCTCATACACATGCGTGCTGTAACAGTATACATCCATGTACTATCCCCTGCTATGGCACTTCCTTGTTGGACATACACTGCCAGCAACAGCGTGTGGTATGGCATTGTTCACTTTCATGCCCTCCTGTAGCATCCCTTGTGGTGTCTCTGCTGTGTACATGATGTCCCACTGCTATACACACGGTTTATACAAGCGTTGGTATGCTCAGCAAGACATCACTACATGACTACCTTTCACCACTTTCTGCATTACGGACAAGTGTAATTAATTACAACCACCATTCACATACAGTACAGCTTATTAATACAGATCATGCGTTACACAACCTTACATATCGTGTGTTCTACATACCTTGTTGGTGTTTCGTTCCGTTTATTGTTTTGCCGTTAACTTTTGTTTGCAGTACTTTCTGTAGTTCAACACTGTTTGAGTATCAGCATACGGTTTGAATATCTTAAGAGTCATCCTTATATACGTTGATACCTGCAACATGTGAATTCAACCCGCCAATTGCTGTTCCTCAGTGAGTAATTACGTGCATATCACCTGTGCATCTACTCCATTCGGAAATTACGCGTCCACACTGGGGTATAATTGGATTCTCCACCTGGGCATTGGCTATTTGCCCTACCTTCGTGGAGATGGTCTGTATTGTGTTATGTTATGTGTAACTGCAACTGCTATGCATAGGGACAAGTATATTCTGCATTCATGTCACCCGTGGAGTGTGTGTGACAGGTGTAGTATTTGGTTCAACATGTGGGTGTACCTGTCCTGCTGACGAATGATATCGGAGTATTGCATTCAAAACCTGTACCATGGCTGTTGTTTTCCTTTATACAATGCATGCAATTATGCATCCGCCTTTAATTGTGTCTCCCACGCGATATGTTGTGGTTATGCAGATGTCATTGACTGACTGTATGTTTGTGCTGCTACTACGGTTTGTATTCCTTTAATATCTACAGTGGGGGATATCGGTGGTTGTACGTAACGGATACGGTTTGTGGGCCTTGCATCTCTACATAAACAGTATAGTTGTCTGTGTGCTCCATCCCTACTTGGAGAGTTAACAGTTAATAGTCTTTTGTTATGGGAGTGTAGGTTGGGCTGTTGTTAATTGGTTCCGATATCGTCTGCAGGTGAGCTTGCTGCATGTATACCTCCATAACTTATGTGGTATATCAGCGGCTATGTGTACGTGAGTAATTACGTGCATATCACCTGTGCATCTACTCCATTCGGAAATTACGCGTCGATACTGGGGTATAATTGGATTCTCCACCTGGGCGTTGGCTATTTGCCCTACCTTCGTGGAGATGGTCTGTATTGTGTTATGTTATGTGTAACTGCAACTGCTATGCATAGGGGCAAGTATATTTTGAATTCATGTCACCCGTGGATTGTGTGTGACAGGTGTAGTATTTGGTTCAACATGTGGGTGTACCTGTCCTGCCGACGAATGATAACGGAGTATTGCACTCCAAACTGTAACATGGCTATTGTTTTCCTTTATACAACACATGCAATTATGCATCCGCCTTTAATTGTGTCTCCCACACGATATGTTGTGGTTATGCAGATGTCATTGACTGACTGTATGTTTGTGCTGCTATTACGGTTTGTATTCCTTTATTATCTACAGTGGGGGATATCGGTGGTTGTACGTCATGGATACGGTTTGTGGGCCTTGCATCTCTACACTACATAAACAGTATAGTTGTCTGTGTGCTCCATCCCTACTTGTAGAGTTAACAGTTAATAGTCTTTTGTTATGGGATTGTAGGTTGGGCTGTTGTTATGTGGTTTCGATATCGTCTGCAGGTGAGCTTGATGCATGTATACCTTCGTAACATATGTGGTATATCAGTGGCTATGTGTACGTGACAACTATCCCTTGTCATTCTGTACCAGATATTTGCAGTCATTGTGGTCATGTTGTTGGAATAGCCTGTTTGCCAGTGGTTGCCACATATTCGAATGGGAATTGATTGTTTGACACTTGTGGAACACACAGTGGTGTTTACGGGCCAACACGTGGCCACGGTCAGTACTGGGGTAGCACATACTTTTTTCCATGATACATACCTATTGCTGTGTGACTTTGCCAACGTATCATATTGCATGTAACATATCAGTGTCGTAAATACAGGCATGACTATTACATACATCTTTTCCATTTCTTATGGGAATATTTCTGTGCTACCATCTGGAACATATTCACTTTGTATCATTCTATGTCAGGACACACCTAGCCAGGGTGGGGCTGTCACTACTACTCTGGGACTAGTAGTGAACATATGCCTGAGGCTAGTTTACCGTATGCCTACACCTAATATTCTTCTCTGCCTCTAACTTGGCACCAACATACACATGTTGCAGACATACACACATTACACTCACACAGCGATGCACACGGCACCCTCAACGCACACGTACACATACTACGGCACTCACGGGGATGGTTGCACACAGTACCTACGTGGACCGCAACACCGGCAGTGGTGACTACCTCTCCCTTCATATCATCATACTATTACACGTGCATGTACTGTTACAGTACTGTGTTCTGTCGGTCTTTCAGCCTCGCGGTTATGCATATCGGTAAGTTACGCATTCCATGGTTGGCGGTATCCTATTATTTTTAACCTCCCGGATGTTCAGATTGTTGTTGCACTATCTATACTATTTACAGATATCGCTGGATACATCTCAGTCACCTTATATTCCTCTAATTCCCTTTCTTATCTGTATTATATATATGTATATGTGTACATATTTATCTATATATACATATATATATATATATATATATATATATATATTTATATGTATACATCTAGCGGCGAACGTGGCAGGCACACAGCAATGCCATATGCTGTTGGACTCATGTACTGTTCAGGTGTTGGCATTACATGTTCCACTGGCTGTTGGGTTTACAGTGTTTGGGGGCTGCCTATGTTGGAGTCACAAATAAGGCCACCCATACATTACAATTTACAGGTGGTCATGTTTGTGTGCCATCCATTTCACTGTGTGTGCAGGTGGGGAGGTGTCAGTCCATGGGGCCTACGCTGTCAGAGTATGTGCTATACGTTCCCTCTTTGCCAAGGCGTAGGCATATTGGGTACGCCTCCGTCTGCCTACTGGGGCTGGCACAGTGTGTTCATGGTCTGGAACCCTCTGTGCCTGGACTGGCCTTGGCAATTGTGGTGGGCTTTGTGGCCCTTCACCATTATGTCCCTGCAGCAGCTGCTTCCGCAGGATCATATTATGTAGCATGGCACATACTATGAATATGCGGGCAGATGTGCCTGGAGAGTACTGCAAGGCTCCACCAGATGTATCCAAGCACCGGAACCGTGATTTCAGCATCCCGAACACACGCTCTATGATTATTCTGGTTTGTGCGTGTGCCTCATTATGGCGTTCTTGCATGTGTGTGTGTGCATTTCTGATGGGAGTCATCATCCATGGCTCCAGTGCATAGCCAGCATCCCCCACGAGATGGCCTTGTGGGATGTCCCCCCTGACAAATACCTGATACAGCTGTGAGGCATGCCAGATATGGGAGTCGTGGTAGCTTCCAGGGCTGCCAGCACACACATCCATGATAATGCCCTGGGCATTGCGCACAATCTGGCAATTGATGGAGTGGAATCCCTTGCGGTTTATGTAGCGTCTACCCTGCTCGCCAGGTGGTGACTTGATTTGTATGTGCGTACAGTCTATCGCACCCAGTACCTCTGGGTATTGTGCCACACGGTGGAAGTAGCAGATATTGCTAGCCAAATCCTCCTGAGATCTGGGGAAGTATATATGCTCATTGGCATGTGGTAACATGGCATCCAGGAACTGGTGTAGTACCCTGGATGCTGATGCCTGTGAGATGCCCATTATATCTCCAGTTGGCCTTTGAAAAGTACCTGTGGCCAGTATTCGCAAGCTTACACATACCTTTGTGTCCACTGGGATGGGTTCCCCTCTGTTGTTTCTTGTTCTCAGGCGTGGCCGGCACAGCTCCACTATTTGCTGTAACATGTCCCTGTCCACCCTGTAACGCTCTACTATCTCCAGGTCATGTAGCCCCTGGTAGGTTACCCTTGGTCTGAACACTCTCCTTCTCCTCCAAGGCCTGCGGTGGTTGTCGGCATCCTCCTCCACAACACCGTCTGTCTCTAACACATGCTGATGGATCACAGCTATGGCAGCACCCAACATGTACATTTTAAAAGTTCCCCGTGTGTTTACACCTATGGTGCGGTGTTTGGGAATACACGGCTGTGTGTTGTGTGCATTCACACTTTATACTATTGTGCTGTGCACACCGATGATGTCATAGGGTGTGTTTGTATGGCTGTATCTAAGGGTTATCTTCCGTGTTTTACCGATGGAACTACAACGGTGTTGCCTTTGGTGTTGAATTACTCTTGCCTGCCATGGATTACCTTTCAACCTTCCCTTACTATTTCTGCATGTTGCACCTACCATTTTCTGGCATGCATCCTGCAGAGCACTGTCATGTGTACTTTCATGGACATGGCATATCATGCGTTTTGTGTGCTACTGCCATTGTGCTGCCAGTCTGCTTTGCTCTGCTGTGTCAGGTCTTCTATCTTTGCAATCTGCTACCTCCCCTACTTTCTTTGCATTCATATGCCTCCCCTATCCCGTTTTGCAGGTTTCTGCATGCAGAGTTGTCAGCTGCCGTCGACTGGCCTTCGTGGGATGATTAGTGTTGATTGCTCATTAGTACTCCGATTACACTTCTTCCGCATTTCCTTATATTCTTCACATCACCTTCCTGTTTCCGATATTGTTTGCGGGGCGTGCGTCACATTACTAGGTTTTGGGACCGTTGTCATCCTCGTACACATGCACTTTTGCGTGCATTGTGTGCTCTCAGCTAAACTATTACCCCACACCCCGGTCCTGCAGCTTTGATTTGCGATGTACAGCCCAGGTTTGCTGTGCTCCAATGTGCTTACTGCTACGGTGGCACACCCCTCTGCAGATGTCATGTATTCCCTCTGAGCCACTCCTCTGTGTTTTACCGCTGCGCCGTTTAGTACAACCTTACTCCAGCGGGACATTTGCGATTCAGTATTATCTGCCTCATTTGCATGGCATTGACTACTAATTCATAGTTACCATGCCGAAGACTGCCACGAGTCCTTGGCAACCCTTGCACCGTGGTTGTGGCATTCCATGCATACCATGGTGTATTATGCTGTGAACCTGATGTCTATTACGATGCTATTTTATAACATTGTTATATTATTTCATTATGTTGCACCTTCCGCACACATGTCCTGCGGTTCTGATGTGAGTTACTGTGGACATGACATTTAAGTTGTTATTTACGTGTTGTGCATCTTTTCTTTTGCCATTGTCTGTGTATTTCGCCATTGGCATATGTTAACAGTGTGATACCTGGGTCTGACACTCTTCCATTACTCCGATGTTATGTTTGGGAAAATGTAAACCATTTTTTTTGGTTTACATTGCCGTGGGCTTATGCTACGCCTGCACCACTTCGTGAATCGCTATATGCCTTCATTTGCATGGTGACACACTGCACATAGGGTGATTAGCATACCTACGCCGGGGGCTGCGCAGATCTGGCATACACCGGTAGTGCACATGGAATTGGATCATACCTGAATCGCTCGGCGGCCATATTTGGCGTTATAACGCCTACGCTATGCGTGCGCCTGGCGCAAGGTTCATGAATCCCGGGGCCTGACTCTCTACACCAGTTTTTAATTCTTTCTTGAATGTTTAGTGTTATTAACTGCCTTCCCATTTTGGAAACAGCCTGACTAGTATTGCTTGGATGGCTGGATAATAATGTGGCTACTTCATTTATATGATGACAGTGTAAGTTTCAGGGCTAAATCTTCATTTCTGCTATTTTTTTCTTATTAAAGCCTTGACTGTTTCTTACTGAATTTGCTCTGCTGTACTTTAGAATGTATAGTTGCATCTATGAGAGATTGTAAAGGTATAGGGTTAGAAAACAATTGATCTGTAGCAACAGAAATGTGTGATTATATTGGAGTGCCCACTATCCAAGACTCTAAAAAGGAAGTTATAGTTCAAAATGATGTAACATAGCTACAGTTCTAATTATTCTCTAAATCAGATTTCTTATATTCCAAGATGCCACAAAGTTGCTTCAGTTTTGTTCAATTACGACATTTAGAAATGTATACATCATTACATACTTTAACAAAAACCTTGAACAGTGAATACTGAACCAGAAAATTATACTAAGAAGCTCTTTCACTGATTAATTGTTGAGTGCTCCATAGTGTAATGAACAGTAAGAAATTTAGTATAAACAGTATAACTATACTACATAATCCAAAAAGAAAATGAGAGAAAAGGGATTCTAGACTTAGACTTCTCCTAACTACTTCACTGATATTGAGTATTTACCACATTACAACAGTGTGCTGCTGCTTTGAATTCTTTTGTATTTGAATACTGTGAAGTCGATCTTTTGTGTTTTTGAGCACTTGATAATACACATACACACACACACACACACACACACACACACACACACACACACACACACACACACACGCACACACACACAAGCATACATGTACACACTCACACACACACATATATATATATAAATATATATATATATATATATATATATATATATATATATATATATATATATACATACACACATGGGAGCACTTTATAATCTTGAAATTCTGAATTACTGAATTTCAGAGTCCCAAGATCATAAAGCCGAAAGCTCTAAATACCGAAACCCCAGAAGAGCGAATTTCAAAATCCCGACGTTTGGAGATGTTAAAGTAGCGCTTCTGGTATTGCGGTGTTTGAATGGAAGTTCATGTAAGTATGCATGTTTAAGGGTGTTGGTTAGGGGCTTTAGTCTGCGTCAGTGTGCGTTGTGACTGTGATGTGTGTGTGCAAGGGGAATGTAGGTGTGTGGTAGTGTTTTCATGTGTTTGTCTGTGTAGTTCGACCCTGGAGTTAGTATATTTAAGTAGGGGGGTGTGGGGAGTGCAGCCCCCCACATGGGGGATGCAGGGGGTTTGCCCCCTGCTTGTATGTAGTGTAGGTTTGTGTGTGGGGGGAAGGTGTGTGTTTGTGTATGTGTGTGGTGTCTGGTTAGTGTAGGATTTGCGATTTCAAAATTCGCGCTTTTGGGATTTTGGTATTTAAAGCTTTCGGCTTTATGGTCTCGAAATTCTGAGATTCGGTATTTCAGGATTTCGGGATTATAAAGTGAATCCATTAATATATATATATATATATATATATATATATATATATATATATATATATATCTAGATTGATAGATATAGATATTGATATGATTAAAAAAGGTGGCTATAGTCTGAATCTTTAAATAATAACTAATAGTATGGAAATAACCAAAGACGTGGGTATGGTATATTGAAGATTTACTCACAGTTGTTGTGGTTTAATCACAGGGGTGAACACTATTATACAATGACATTATTTAAGAAAAAAACTACTTACTTTTCTTAAATAATTTTTTTGTATAATGACAGGTATTATTCTTAATGATGGACCAAAGGGTGGCCAATCACGCTTTTGAATATCTAGCAGCTCGCTGAAATTTATTCCCAAAGGTAATGCTTGTGTATATCTGAAGAAGTTGTGGAGAAAAACGTACTGCTTACTGCTGTGGTCAGCGTTAGTGAGCGCTGTGCTGTGCTTAATATCTGTCAATAAACGTGTTTATGTGGAAACGGCTGTCTGGGTGCTTTTTTTCTATTGTTATTGGTGACTTGTGGTGCCTTTTCCTCCTTTTATTTATTTTTTGCATAATGGCACAGTGGTGTTCTTCCACGTTGTTTCCTGGTTGTGCTCTTTGATGATGTACTGAGTATGTGTACGGGACTTGCATTCCCAGACTTTTGCAGTACATCATTGGTTTAGCAAGCAAACAATGAAGAAAGGATGAGCTCCATTGCTATTTTTTTACTGAAAGAAAAAAAAAAGTATAATGTCCCGACAGAGGTATGAGAGAGAAAAGATAAGGAAAATCAGGTATGTTCCAAGGCATTTGCATTGATAAAATAGAGGAATCTCTGGGCCTTTGTGTTCTGGCTTGAGTAGTTTTTCTATCTACGGTTGGGTAGTTAAAGTCACCCAGGATCAGGCTAAAAGGTTGAATCTTGATAGATTTGAAGAAGTCCAGATAGGTGGAGTGGGCATCTTGAGTCAAATTTGGGGTCCTGTAGCTAGCTATGATTTTTTTTTTTTTTTTTTTTTTTTTACGTGTGCCTCTTTCTTTATAGTACTGTTTGTTATATATCCTTATATTTCTTCTAAGTCTGTTCCTGTTGTTGTATTGTTTTCTTTCTGCTGTAAAAACTTTCAAATTTTTATCTATTTTTTATTATATTTATTTTTAGTATCTTATTTTGATTTCTATTTTCAGTATTTTTAAATTGTTATTAATCTTCCTTCTGTAAACTAAAATTCTTATGGTACGAGCACGAGTATCGAAATTTCATGCAGTGACATACAATTTTTCCGCTGTGTTGATCTGTATGACAATAAAGTTTACTTTGACTTTGTCAGTACTACACCTGAAGTGTCTCCTGTGTGTCATACAGTTTGACCAGCCTGGAGGTGTGTGTGTCTTTAATATATATTGAAACTCCACCTCCTTTGGCTTTGCTGCCCACAGTTTGGGGTCTGAATGTATGATAGGATGAGTAACCAGGTAAGGCTAAGGTGATCTCCTCATCTTTGAACCAGGTTTCTGTGACTGCACAAATGTCAGGATCTTCCAGGGTTAAAAATGCTTGCAATGAGTGCAGTTTCATGTTTAGATTTCTAGCGTTTAGCAGCATGGCATTTAATTTGCATTTTTATGTTGATTTTATAGATTTCAGGACTTTTCCTAAAAAAGGCACTATGGGGGAGGCAAGGGCCTTTGCCAGAAGCTTGAAGCCCAAGTGAGACAGATGCAGGCCATCTCTAACAAAACATCATAGTCTGTCAATCATATCTTCCCAGGCTGTCAGGTACTGGATCTCCCTGGAATGACACCAGAAACTATGCCAATTGTTAAAGTCAATTATTTTCTGTTTGTATTGAGGCATCATTCTGGGTAACAGTAGGATGCTGCTTAAGTCTAGGGTCATACCTGCCTGGGACTCATATTCAGCGAGTTCAATCATGTCTCTCTTCATATAGTCCAGGGAGGTATGTCTCAAGTTGGTCAGCCCAACATGGACTATGACAGAGTCATAACAGTACCTGTTGTTGAGATACTTGAGTACCTGTGTAATATGGCAGATTCTGGCACCTGACAGACAACTAATCATGACTTTCTCCTTATCCAGCCAAATTCTTCAGTAATTTGTCACAAAAAAATAAATTTTATGAGGAACAAAGTCACTAAATAATGATATACACTTCAGTCACAGAGTTTCTTTTATTCAGACTAATGCATGCCTACTACATAATAATAGAAAAAAGAAGTATGGCTGTTCAATGATACTTTAGCAGCCGGACTTTTATTATTGGTATATTCTCGATTTACAATGGACACGCTGGTTGGGCTGACCAATCAGCATTCTCCTTTCAGAATGTTAATGACCAGCCATTGTATGATATGCTTTATTTTAATTACCAATCAAAGTTAAGACTTCAGGGAAGTTAGACTACAAGCCTAAACCCTATCAAATTTGCTTGCCATCTAGACATTACAGGGGTCCTGTACTGCCAACTACAGTGGAAGGAATTGAGGAAGGTATATGTCTGGGCTCATTCAGTGGCTAAAGTAGGCTTGGGAGTGAAGGGAGAAGAAGAAAGTCAAGATGAAGGCGATGGCAAATGTATGTCTCTATGGAAAAAAATGATAGCAGTACAATAGAGTTCTATAGTGGTAGCAAATTACAAGTGAATGCCTTTTGCCTCATGATATCTAAGTAAATGGCCATGACCCTCAAATTAGGAGAGATAAATTAAGTAAAATAAGGAGGAGAAGATGAACCATGATCAGACAGACAAATGGGGCTTGGGGCTTTAGTGTTGCTAGGGATATTTTAAAGCAAGTCAAAGAATTAACAGTTATGGCTGATTCAGATGTTACAAGTCATAAGAAGTAAAGAGAGATAACACAAAAGTGAAGGGGCATGTATAATCCAGGAAGAAGTTAGTATACGGGTCAAAGTTGTAGGATGACTGTATGAAAAAAAAGAGTAAGATGTTGCTAAGGGAGATGACACGTGGAGGAATGCAGAGGATGTGCTTGAGAACAGGAAGTTGAAACAGAACATGGATACATGTTTTGTGGCTTAAACCTTGAGAAGTGAACACTTTGAAATTTTTCACGGTCAAAATTCAGTTAGCACAATTCAAAGAAACTAATCTTTTGGATTTAGAGGACTGAGGTGGACAGACAAGATAATAAACTGAGAATAGGGTTATTCTTCATATGGTTGGCCGTGGTTTAGTTTGGACCACAGGTTGGAGTGGGCAGGAAATTTATTTCTGGAAAGCATTATCTGGTATGAACACATAAGAACAAGCCATTTATAATCATGGCAATAAAGAGATAAGGAAGTGCACTATAGGAGAACCTGGTAAAATAAGGGGGGATACTATAGCAATAACCCACGCCTGGGTGTGGATAATGCTGGATTTACCCATGGTTGGCATGGTTTGGTCCCGAGGGCGAAGCCCGAGGGACCAAACAAAGCCAACCGTGGGTAAATACAGCATTACCCACACCCAGGCGTGGGTTATTGCTATTATACCATGACATTATTTAAGAAAAGAAACTATTACTTTTCTTAAATAATGGCATAGTATAATGCCTGTTTACTGCCCTTCCGCAGATGTCTGGCATCCGCAGCAGTTCTGATGTACTGCTGCGCAGTACATCAGAGCTGTGGGCAAAAGCAACGGAGAAAGCAAGATCTCTGTTGCTTTTCTTTATTGTTAAGCTATGTTAAATGGGTTTAACATGGCGAGACAGTTTTAAAATAAGCAATGGAGATGTCCGTTGCTTATTTTAACTGTCTCGCTATGTTAAACCCATTTAACATAGCTTAAAAAAAGCAACGGAGATCTTGCTTTCTCCGTTGCTTTAAATGTCTCGCTATGTTAAATGGGTTTAGCATAGAGACAGCTTTAAAATAAGAAACGGAGATCTCCGTTGCTTATTTTAAAGCTGTCTCGCTATGTTAAACCCATTTAACATAGCGAGACAGTGTTTTAAAAGTAGAGTTATACTAATGGAAAAAAGTCCGGGCGACTGGACCTTTTTCCATTAGTATAACTTGATTTACAATGTGCACGCTGGCCAATCAGCATGCACGTTTTGGGGGGGGTCATGGTATAATAATGGTCTTTACAACTATGGGAGGAGGCACACTCTTATGCTCCAATTGAAAGAGGCAAATAGTAAAGGGGGGTGCAAATCGCTGTAATGCAAAGTAGGCCAAGGGACACATTAGACAGTACAATGAGTGACACTACTGTAGTTTGTAGTTGTGCTTTACATTAGAGTAGCATGCACTCACAATATGTTAACAAAAACATTATTAAAGGGCAGGTTAAGAAATAGTTAGCCTTGCTCCTAATCAGAAGGAAAATAAGATGGAAATATGTGGCATGCAAGACACATATGAGGTTATGGGTTATATGAGAGAAATTATTTAGGGAGCAAGTGATCATTTTTTTGTAAATAAAAATACAATTATTAATCTTACTTCTCTTTGGGCCTGAATTTCCTCTCCTTCATGCAGCCATTTCAATTCTAAGTTGTCCCAGACTTCATCTACCCTAAAGGACTGGCATTAAGGGAAAATAATGGACCTTCTAGGGATGAAGAGGCCTGCTGCTAGGGTGCTCTGTTTTTTTCCCTCCCTTTTGGGCATTATTACTTTCTTTGTATATAGGAATACCAGGGAATTCATTTATTAGGGTCTGTCATCCTATAGAAATATTAAGAAATCGGTTTAATTATTTTGATTTAATTTTCCTAGATGTCAGTATGTAGCACCAGTTTTGCAGATTTTTTTTATCATCTGGATACTCTGTTTTATTGCTAAAATGATGTCTTTTTTATGTCACCAATGTGCACACTCTTTTTTTTTCTGTGGATAATGGACTACTGTTTGCCTTAGTATGCACTTTATGCCTTACTTACTTTCACAAGATGGGAGTGATAACCATCCTTGAGCTGTGCATGTTATGGTTTCATCTCCATAGATCATGTAGCTTTGATTGCAGATGTATGTCACATTTTCACCAATTTTATAGGAGTTCTTCTTAGGTAAATATACTCCATATGTTGTTTCTAAGGGTGTTCCACATTCAAATTCTGCAAAAGATAAAATAATATATAAAGAATATTGAACACAGGTTGCAAAATACACAGAAAAGTATACGAAATGAACTAGGCATTAGTTATTGTATTTTTGTTTTGAAACTGCATAATTTCTGTTTTTAAACACTTTCTACCATTTGAGAGGATATGATAAATCCTAAAAAGTTGATAAAACTTATAATTAAAGTATCTGTGATTTCAGTAACAAGTACAAGTTAACAAAACTTTGGAGCTGGATGTAAGCGTCCTGTCATATAAAATACCAAATTATACAGTTTTTCATGCAAAATGTGTATTATTTTGCAATATATTTTGTTGATGATGATGACCCCTATTTTTTTAAATGAAAACACCGACACTGATTTCCCCCTGCTTAAATCAGTATACAGGCTACTACATTTCCATGCTAATTACAGCAACAACATATTTATTTATTGACATTCGTTTACCAGGAAAGTCTGACTGGGCACATCTGCCCTTTTTCAGAGGATTCCCAGGGAGAAAAACTCCAAGGTAACATATTTAATGCAGTCGGTATTTACAATATCACGTTTTATAATGCAGTTTCAGTGAAAAGATAGCATAATAGTCAATATAATAACATTTGCATTGATATTCACAAACATTAACTACAAGTATTGTGCTGAGAATTTACAGATAGAAGAGTGGTGTATAACACAGGTAGAAGTACTTTAAGAAATACAATACAGTGATGTATTAGAGGGGATAAGCAAGTTTAGGTGTTAATAAAAAAAAACTAGCACAAGAAAGTCTAAAAAGACAAGTTATCAACTGTGTTTGCATGTGAAATAACTTTAATTGAAAATTAACACATCACAATGTAGTCATGAAACCACAATCTAAGTAGCTAGCCACTCTTCAAAAGAATTGCACGGGATGTCCTGCTGATATATGTACATTTTCCAGTAGATACTTTGGCATTATGTCAAGGGTGCAGTCATACAGAAAATGTGAGCAGACAGTGAAGCTTACACATTAACAATTTTCTGTAGTCATCACTGTATTTCAAGACTACTTGCAACTTTAACATCAAGAGTAGAATTGGAAATGAACTTAAATGCAAAACATATACATGGACAGTGAAGGCAGACAAATTAATATAATGATTTAATCATTAACAACAATTCTTTTGAATGTATTAAAAGTTTTATCCTGGAACAACTGTTTCTGAAAAAAGAAAAATGTTGCTTAGTATTAAACCTTTTTGCATAAAATGGTCATTAGTAGTACAAAGCTCAAAAGGCAGAATAATTCAATATACTGACAGGCTAAATTGTGCCATATAGGTGTCTGTTGATTGATAAACACGATCTACTGACAGGCTAAACTGCAACTTCCAAATATGGAAAGGTGGAATTGTGATAAGTGATAGTGAATGTTTTGGCATCCAGGATATGTGCGTATGTGCAAATGTTTGCAGGTAGCGTTAACGAAAGACTTAGAGAAGAGGATACATGTGTTGTGCATGTATACTGTATGTTTGAAGTTCATGTGTTTTCCGTAATAGTACTGTTAGGGAATACATGTTTTGTAACATAATATGTAGCGTTAGGGGTAGGTACAGGGGTAGTTAAAGATTATAAAGGCATATTCTTTGCAATGTTATCTCAGTGCCACCCAATTTACAGTATATATAAATTTTTGCAATACACTTTAAAGCCACAGAAAAGCTACAAGGATTTTAACCTACCCACCACCCAAATGAGCAGCTATTCATCTTCATTAACTGACAGTCTTCTTCTTTTGGCTTTCCCCAGTTAGGGGTTGCCACAGCAGATCACCTATCTGCTCATGGTTGGCAGTGGAGTTTTACAGTGTCAAGTTGCCAACTCAGTGCCCAACCTTCCACAGAAGGCACACACACGCATGCACTCACACCTAGGGCCAATTTAGAGTATCCAGTCCACCTACAGCATGTTTTCAGGATGTGGGAGGAAACCCAGACAACTACAGGGAGGACATACAGACTCCGCACAGAAGGCACCCCAGCCTAGGATCGAACCAGAGAACCTCTTGCTGTGAGGCAGCAACACTAACTGCTGCACCACCATGGCTGCTCTATCTTCATTAACTTATAGTACTGCAGCTATATTAAATAAAAATACCTGGGACCCTGGTGTCAGGCGTGAGAGAGTTTTGAAAGATGACAGGGAAGTCCCCATTGTGTTGTAGCTTGTACAGTCTTATAAACAGGCAATAGAAATGGATGGGTGGATGGATTGAGCTCCATCACAATACTATAAAGAAAACAATATTATAGGTTCATAGGTTCATACTAGGCTATCTGCCCTGGGGCAATTATAAGCCTAGCCCGATTCTGTATGGCTTATGCCACCCCTTGATCTGAGTATACTGTGCCTCTGTCTAATAGTGACACGAGAGTAATCCCTGGGACAAACCTACGATCCCCCATCCACCTATCGAGATTCTTCTTGAAGAGATTCAGTGAGGTGCTCTGCCTCACATGAACTGGAATTCTATTCCAGAGCGAAGGGAGTCTCTGGGTTATGAACCTGTCCCTCCAGCAAGTTCTATTTATTTCTGTGCTGAGGTTCAAGTCCCTCGAGCGTGTGGCTCTAAGGGATTTAGATTTACTGAGGTGGAGCATGTCCATTAATTCTGGATTTGACATAGCTTTGTATGTCAGGCATAGATCGCCTCAAATAGGCGGTATGCAACTGAGTAGAGCTGGAGTTTTTAACCGAGCAGCATATGGCATCTGTTTGAGACCCTTGATCCTCTTGGTGAGATACTTTTGGGGTCTTTCTAATTGCTGCAGGTGTCGGGTAAGGTACATCCCAAAAGGGGCATTGTATTCTATGATGGGCCTGATGAGGGATGAATAAAGGGCACGATTACCTCTCTTGATCTAGATGTGAAACCCTTCGTGATGAGGTGGGCTATGTAGAAGGTCTTTCTAACCAC
Source organism: Protopterus annectens (assembly GCF_019279795.1). Taxonomy (NCBI): domain Eukaryota; kingdom Metazoa; phylum Chordata; order Ceratodontiformes; family Protopteridae; genus Protopterus; species Protopterus annectens. The sequence continues at coordinate 1,524,212,395 of NC_056733.1, forward strand.
TTTGGCAATGTGGTTTTCAAAGGAGAGATTGCTATCAACTTGGGTCCCCAGGTCCCTAATAACTTTCTCTGTACTTAATGGGTTTCCGCCTATGTGGTAATTTGTGGGCACATTGTTTTTGCCAAAGGGTATGACTATACATTTTTGGCATTTAGCTTTAAACCATGGTGCTGGCACCAGTTATCTGTCTCTGTGAGACCTTTTTGAAGGATGTTTGTGTCAGCTGGAGAGTTGATTATGGCACCCAGTTTGCAGTCGTCTGCGAACTTGGTGAGCCATAGTCCTCCCACGTTTGCCTGTATCTCGGAAAAGTATATACCGAACAAGACTGGTCCCAGGACAGAACCCTGTGGGATGCCACTTGTGACCGGTTTCGAGTCTGACATGGCTCCAGCAACTCTCACTCTGTGGGTTCTGTCTTTGAGCCAGTTTGTGACCCATCTTGTGACATAGGGGTTTATATTTAAGCTGGATAGCTTATCTATGATGCCCGAGTAGGGTATTGTGTCAAATGCCTTTGCAAGGTCCAGATAGGCTGTGTGGACTACCTTCCCTTCATCTATGGCTTTGGTGACTATTTCAAAGAAGTCAACCAGGTTCAAAAGGCAGGATCTGCCCTTGACAAAGCCAAACTGGGTAGGATCTAGTGTCTGTAGATCCCCAATGTCTTTGTTTATGAGCTCCATGATGATCCTCTCCATAGCCTTGCAGACTAAGCTAGTCAGGCTTATGGGGCGATAGTTTCCAGGGTCCACAGAGGCTCCACCTTTGTGGACTGGGACCACTGTTTCTGTACGCCATTCTGTGGGCACATATCCTGTAGTGAGGCTGAGATTGTATAGCTGTTTTATTTGAGGGATTAGTTCCTCTTGGAGTTCATGTAGGACGCAACCTGGGACGCCATCTGGTCCCATGGAAGCAGTGTTTTTTGCTTTGGAGAGGGCAGCCTTCACCTGAGCATCAGAGATGTTTGGGAGGCAGTCCTCTGCCGGGATAGATACTTGCTCTTTTGGGGAGGGGAGAAGTTTGCACTGAACCTGTCTGCCAGGATATTGGCGATGTCTGTGGGTTCAGTGTATTTTTTGTCGTTTAGAATCAACTCAGAACAAGTCTGGGAGTTGCATCCCAGGTTTCTAACATAACTGAAAAAAGCCTTATGATTGTCTTTGGTATCCTGTGCAATTTTTCTCTCGAAGCTGACCTTGGAGGATTTTATGAGGGATCATAATTTTTTGCTAGTACTGATCAGAGATGCCTTCCCTATTAGGGATTTTGCTCTATCATGTAGTAGCTTCCTCCTTCTGTTGTACAGTTTATTTATGGCAGGGGTCCACCAGACTGGACGCCTGCTTTTGGATGATTGGGTCTTGGTTTTGTTTGGGATAGTATGATCCATGCATTCCTGGAGATGTCCGTAGAATGCGTTTATATAGGATTCTGCAGTTTGGGCCGTAGTTTCCACTGGCCCTGGGGCCTTGAAGGATTCCACTTTGGTTTTGAGAAGTGAGAAGTTCGCTTTTGAGAAGTTTTTCACTGTGTTTTTCTGGGCTGGGGGTGGGGTCGGGATGTGAACATCCAGTGAAATTAGTTTATGGTCTGATCTTACCAATGAGGGATATACTTCTGGTGTGGAGCATAGAGTCCCCATGTTGGTAATGATCAGGTCTAGTATGTTGTCCCCTCTTGTGGGAGTGGTGAATAGTTGTTCCATAGCATTTGAGTTTATAATTTCCAGGAACCTTTGGGCTAAGGTGCTGGGGCTTGAGTAGTGCTCCCAGTCAATGTTTGGGTAGTTGAAGCCACCCAATATAATGGTGTTCGGAGAGATCTTCATGTTCTCCAATGTTTTCAGGAAAGCTGAGTGGGATTCCTGACTTTGAGAGGGTGGTCTGTAGGATGCTATAAACTGAAAAGCAGTCTTGCCCACTGTTAGTTGCACATGGATGGTCTCCGATACTTTGTGCAATGCCACTAACCTGGAGGTGTGGATATCCTTGATAAATATGGAAACTCCCCCTCCTTTTGTGGTTTGGTCCGGGTTTTGGGGCCAAAAAGCATGATATGAGGTATAGCCTGGTAGTGCTGGGGTGCTCTCTGGAGCCTTGAACCAGGTTTCTGTCACTGCACAGATATCGATGTTCTCCATACTGAGGAGAGCTTTGAGTGCATGCATCTTGAGATTAAGACTTCTGGCGTTTAGCAGCATTACCCTTAGTTTCTTGTTCCTTGTGCTGTCTATGGGGGTGGGTTTGACTTTTGAGCCTTGCCTAAAAAAGGCACTATGGGGGTGGCAAGAGCCTTTGCCAATATCCGAAAGCCCAGTGGTGACAGGTGCAAGCCGTCCCTAGCGAAGCAACGTGGCTTGTCGAGCATGTCATCCCAGGCTGACAGACACTGGATCCCCTTTGAATGACACCAAAATTTTAGCCAATTGTTAAAATCGATCATTTTGTCTTTGTACTGTGGCATCATTCTAGGTGAGGGTAAGATGCTGCTGAAGGTCAGGGTCATACCAGCCTGGGCTACATGATCAGAGAGCTCCTGTATGTCTCTTTTCATGTAGTCCAGGGAGATACGTCTCAAGTCATTCACACCAGCATGTACAATGACTGAGTCATATTTGTATTTGTTTGGAGTAACCTGAGTGCTTGCATTATGTGGCGGATCCTAGCACCCGACAGGCAGCTCACCTTGACCTTCTCTTTATTCAGCCTGGTGAGTGGGACGTCAGTGTGTCTGACAATAGAGTCACCTATTACAAGAGCATCAGGTGTGTTATTCAGCCTTAAGGGATGTGGCTGCTTGGCACACTGACTTTGTGGGTTATGTGTTGTGCGTGTTTTGTTTTGAGGTAGTGCTTGCTTGGATGTCTGCTTTGGAGGTCTCTGTTACTTAGGTAGATTTTTATTTAGAGCCTCTGAGTATGTTTTTGTGTATTTATGTATTTGGTTCGCTGATGTGGTGGGACTATGTGATACTGGAATTGTGTTGTGTGAGGTTACCTTCTCCTCCTGACTGGTTACACCAGTTTTGAGATGAGAGAGCTCAGCCTCCAGCTTGGCTAAATAGTTGCATTTCTCACATATATTTGAACCTGTTTGGAGGAGGAGAGGGTTGTCCGTGTACATGAGACAGTTGTAACATTGCCTCAAAATTCCCAGATTCACTAGCTGGACTGGAGTGGAAACCATTGACTGACCTTTGGACATGCTAAAGTAATATAGGGAAACTGAATTTAAGATGGACCAATAGAGGACAGGGTAATCGTAGAGAGTATAAGAGTAAGTAGTGCTTATGGTTTAATAGTGCTAACTTGTAGGATTACTTAATTGGACCAGTGAAGGGCTTTAGAATGGGAATATGGTGTTTAAATTGAGAGATAGAGCAGTTCTAAGGGAAAAGGTGAAGAGCAGACTTTGTGGAGCCAGGAATAGTTTAAACCCAATTAGGCGGCGCTGCCCGCTGTTGCGCTATGCTCAAAATTGTGCAAAACCACACAAAAGAGGGTTTTAAGAGAGAAAGATGAAGGAGTTTTGGAATTGACCCAAAATGGCCAATAAAACTACAGTTTCAAGTCAGTAACCACTCCCACAGGGGCAGGCAGGCTGCTCAATGTTTTTCACTGCCACTGATCAACAGAGAGACTTCCCTTTAGCCCAAGCAAAAAATGGCCTCACAGAAACTTACAAACAGTTCAAGAACAAGCCTGTAACTGAACTTTTTTAAATCTCAGAAAAGTGGGAAAAAAGCAAGATTTTTTTTTTTTTTTTGTTTTCTCAGAGATAGCAGAGGTTCACAAGTATTAACAAGTTATAACAGTGCAGTAAATGACCCCACACAAGAGTGCTAGGCCAAAGACAGATAAAATGCAAGTTTTGAGAAAAAAACGATTTTAAAAATAAGTACAAACAGGAAATTCAGTAAACAGCTCTAGGTTGTGCTCTAAATACAGTTACTAATGCAGAAATCAAGTTTAACAAGCCAGAAAATGCTCAAAATAGGCAGCTATGCAGAAAAACTTAGCAAATAAACAGAGGAAAAATACTTAAAATCTCAAAAGTGGCTCCTTTCTTCTCTCAGTGTTTTTTCCTCTTGGTGGGTGCTTCAACAACAGCCAACAAGCCTGAAAAGATGCCAAAACCATGAGGCAACCGGTTTTAAGAGAGGAAGATGAAGGAGTTTTGGAACTGACCCAAAATGGCCAATAAAACTACAGTTTCAAGTTAGTAACCACTCCCACAGGGGCAGGTAGGCTGCTCAATGTTTTTCACTGCCACTGATCAACAGAGAGACTTCCCTTTAGCTCAAGCAAAAAATGGCCTCACAGAAACTTACAAACAGTTCAAGAACAGCAAGCCTATAACTGAACTTTTTTAAATCTCAGAAAAGTGGGAAAAAAGCAAGATTTTTTTTGTTTTGTTTTTTTCAGAGATAGAGGTTCACAAGTATCAACAAGTTATAACTGTGCAGTAAATGACCCCACACAAGAGTGCTAGGCCAAAGACAGATAAAATGCAAGTTTTGAGAAAAAAAGGATTTTAAAAATAAGTGCAAACAGGAAATTCAGTAAACAGCACTAGGTTGTGCTCTAAATACAGTTACTAATGCAAACAAGGTTTGTATGTTATATCACATCCTAAAACAGAGATGCATAACCTCTGTCAGAGCCCTGGGTAACAAAGCCTAATTAAAGTAACAAAGTTATGTTCAAGCTTGCATGAGCTAATAACAAATTCTGCTAAACTGGGTTAAGCAGGAGTCATTTTTTTAGAAAAAAATGGCTTCTCCTAAGGTCAAAACAAAACTGCTGTATAACAGTAATGGTAAATAAGTCTTAATATTGAAAGGAGCAGATAAACAGTTTTCTACCTTGTGTGTAACATCTATCCATCCATCCATCCATCCATCCATCCATCCATCCATCCATCCATCCATCAATCCATCAATCCATCCATCCATTCATCCATCCACGACTCCTTTTTCTGCTTTTTTGCACATGGGATTGGGCTGCACTTCAGCAATGACAATCATCTACAGCCAATGTTCTTACAGCTGCTGACTAGGTCTGCCACGGTTGTTCTTCCATACCACACACACACACACACACACACACACACACACACACACACACACACACACACACACACACTCACTCACTCACTCACTCACTCACTCACTCACTCACTCACTCACTCACTCACTCACTAACTCAATTACACTTATGATCAATTTAGAGGGTCCAGTCCACCTACTGCATGTCTTTGGAACATCAGGAGAAACCAGAATACCTAGAGAAAACCCAAGTGAATGCAAGGATGACATGCAGACTCCACATATAAGGCACCCCAGCCAGGAATCAAACTGGAGAACTTTTTGCTAAGAGGTGACAACGCTACCTGCTGTGCCTCAGTGCCAACCATTTGTATATAATACCCAACAGTTTATTTCATTTTTTGATAAGTCATGATTGACATGGGGATCATTTGAAAAAGCTTTCTGCCTCAATTCTGAGATATTGTTACATATTGGCTTTCATAGTTCATAAAACTTCAATTGTTCCATGTTACAGATAATGCAGTAGTACCTATTAATGCTAAGTAATCACACCATACTCAAACCACAGGCCAGTGTTACTGGAAAATCACAGAAAAATAGTATCAAATCTGCAGAGAAATTGCTGGAAAACAAGCAGTGACAAACCTGCAGGTATATTTTAGGTCTTCATATTAAAAAATACAGCCTTTTGATACCTGTCTAGATGTGAGCAGTCAGTCCTTTGGTACTACACAGGTATTTAATGACAACTTTTTTTTGTTAAACAAGTGGTTGTAAATAAATATAAGGGTTGATTAACTACTAAATATTCTGTTATACTGTAGAATATAGAATTAGGTTTATAAGTTCATAGGTGTGTAATAGTCTAATAACCACTAGGGCCTTTTTAAGCCTAGCCATGCATTCCAAATCTCTGACAAGTTCTGGTACTCTAGATATGTATAAGCAGGGTCTTGGGAGATGAAACATTTAAAAGCAGAGGCCTGGAGATGAACCATTTGCTAGATGCCTGGTGCCCATTACAGACATAGGTGCAATATCAGGGATGAATTTCCTGTCCTCCATCCAATTGTCTAAGTTACATGTGAACTGGTTTAGGGAGGAACTCTGTTACACGTGAATGGGAAGTCTCTTCCAGAGAAGGGGTAGTCTCTGGAATACATACCTGTATCCCCAGCAGGTATATCACTGTCAAGGTTTAAATCTTTAGCCATGGTGATTCTGGTGCTGTTTGTTTTGCAGATTTGTAGGAGATCCACCAGGGTGGGGTTCAGCAATGCCTTGTATGCCAATCATAGACCTCCCCTCAATAGCCAGCAGGAGACAGAATACAGAGATAGGGCTTTGAGATGGTCTACAAAGGACATGTTACTTATGAACTGTATTCTTTTAGTGAGGAACCTTTGTGAATGTTCCAGTTGTTGGATGTGCCTGGTTAGGTACATTCCAAACGGGACACTGTACTCAGTGATAGGGCTGATGAATGCTAAATACAGTGGAATAATGACCTGCTTGGACCTAGATGTCATACATTTGTTTATAAATTGTACAACTGTAGACACGTGATTGTCAAAGGCTAGATTACTGTGTATGAGTCCCTGACTACTGGATTAACTCTTAGGGGTATGTTGTCAATATGATAGTTACCAGTTGGAATGACTTCCAGCAGGATACTATTATGCATTTCTTGGAATTTAGTTTTAATCCATGGCTCTGATGCAAGTTATTTGACTGGGTCAGCCTTTCCTGGAGAATATTAGTATTGATTGTTTCTAATTTGCCATTGTCTGCAAATCTGGTCTGCCAGAGGCTACCGACCTTGGCCTTAACTTCAATAAGTAAATGCCAAAAAAAAAACAGTCCCAGGACCGATCCTTAAAGGATTCCACTTGTGGCTGGCCTCCTTGTAGAGGTGGTCTCCCGATTCTAAATTCCAGGTTCCTGTCTGTGAGCCAGCTGGCTCTCCAATGGGTGACATAAGAGTTTATATCAAAAACTCTTGAATTTGTCAACAATGACTGAGTGAGGTATTGTGTCAAATGCCTTGGCCAAGTCAAGGTGGGCAGTGTGAACCATTTTGGCCTCATCCATTGATTTGGAGACCTTCTCAAAGAAGTCCAACAGGCTGAGTGGGCATGACCTGCCTTTGCTGAAACAAAATTCGGTTGGGTGCAGTGTATGATTCCTATGTCATTATTGATCATTTCCTTGATAATAATTTCCATGGCTTTGCATACAAGACCAGTGAGACTTATGGGTCTGTAGTTTTCAGGGTCTGTAGATGACCCACCTCTATGAAGAGGGATGACTGTTGCTCCTCTCCATTTGTTAGACATGAAGCTTATTTTGAGGTTATGGTTAAATAGTGACTATAGAAGGTCTGATATGTCATGTTTCATGGTATTTGTAAAACATCTTGGGATATTGTCTAGGTTGATTGATGCAGTATTCTTGGTCTTAGAGACAGAGAGCATCGAGGACCTGTTTGCTAGCAACAGTAGGGGGAGTTATATTTGCTGGTATTTCCTGAAGGTACGTTGAGGGGGAGTGAGGGGTAAAGTTAAAGTTGAATTTGTCTGCCAGTAAGTTTGCTATATTTTCTGGCTCAGTATAAGTGACTCCATTAACCATGAGCTCTGCACACAACTGTGTATTGCCTTTAAGGTTGCCAACATAACTAAATAATGCCTTGGGGTTATCCTTGGCCTAGAAGCCCACATTTACATCAAATTTGGGTTTGGTAAACTTTATGTTTTCCTCTGAATTATTTGTTTAGTTTGATGAGAATGCTTTTATCCTGCTGGGTGCTACACCTTTTAATATTTGCCATGATTTTCTTCCTTCTGTTATAGAGCTTATTGGTGCTGTGATTCCACCAGGGTGGGTTTCTTTTTGGAGTCAGTTCTGCACTTATTCCTAGTGGGTACAGCTGCTCTGTGCAGCTGTTAACATACTTACATGGGGTTTCTGTGAGCAGTTCTGTATAGCCAGCAGTGTTCTCAGGGTTTTTGGGGGCTTGAAATAGTGGCAGGTTATCAATGAATAGTAGAAAGTTAATGTTACAGTAGTTTCTGAACATTCCACGGTTATCTGGGGCTCCAGATTTTATTTTAACTTCATGGGTCTGACTTTACCAGCAAGGACATTAAACTATGGGATGTGCAGCATTCTCCCATATTAGTGGGGATCAGATACAGTATGTGTCTGCTGATAGTCAGTGTATTCATAGGTTCATAGGTTGGTACTAGGCTATCGGCCCTAGGGCCTATACAAGCCTAGCCATAACAATTCCTTGGCTACTTCTTCCCAGAATATTTACTTCCCTGGTCCCATATCTAGTAGGGTGACTGACATGATCCCCGGGGTGAATTTCCTATCTCCCATCAAATCGTCAAGGTTCCTTTTGAAGAGGGCAAAAGAGGCGTTCAGGTTGACATGTATGGGTAGTCTATTCTAGAGTCTGGAGAGTCTCTGGGTCAGGAACCTATCCCTTCAGCATGTTTTGTTAATTGTGATGACAAGGTTTAGATCCCTGGAGCATGTGGCTCTGAGGGATTGGGATTTCTTTAAGTGTAGCATGTCCAACAACACTGGGTTTGACATGGCCTTGTATGTTAAGCAGAGATCACTTCTGAGTAGGCGATATGTGACAGAGTATAGCTGGAGTTTTTTAGATGGTCAGCACAGGGCATCTGCTTTAGGCCTGCGATTCTTTTAGTGAGGTATTTCTGTGGCCTTTCCAGTTGTTGCAGATGTCTTGTAAGGTACATACCAAACGGGGCGTTGTACTCTATAATGGATCTAATGAGGGATGAGTACAGTGGGACAATGACCTCCTTTTTTCTGGATGAAAAGCCCTTAGTGATGAGGTGTGCTACATAGAAGGATTTCCTGACTGTTGTGGCTATGTGGTTATCGAGCTGAGACCACTGTCCACCTGTGCCCCTAAGTCCCTTATCACAGTTTCAGTGTTTAGTGTACTGCCACTTATGTGGTAATTCATGGGTACATGGAATTTCCCAAAGAGGATAACTATACATTTCTTGGCATTGAGCTTGAGCCCATGGTTCTGGCACCAAGCATCTGTTTCTGTAAGGCCCTTTTGTAGAATATCCACATAATTTGGGGATTCAGTAATGGCTCCCAGTTTGCAGTCATCTGCGAACTTTGTTAGCCAGAGTCCTTTAGTACTGGCCTGTATTTCAGAGAAGTAAATGCCAAACAAGAGTGGTCCCAGGACTGAACCCTGAGGTACTCCGCTTATCACTTGTCTGGAGCTGGATTTTGAGTCGGCTACTTTTACAGTGTGGGTTCTGTGGGTTCTAGGTTAAGCTAGTTGACAACCCATCAAGTGATGTAGGGATTAATGCCCAGCTTAGTAAGTTTATCTATGATTCCAGAGTAGGGGATGGTGTCAAAGGCCTTGGCGAGGTCCAGATAGGCTGTGTGGACCGCCTTACCCTCGTCCACGGCTCTGGTGACTGATTCAAAGAAGTCAATCAGGTTGAGGAGACAAGATCGGCCCTTTACAAAACCAAACTGGGTGGGGTCCAGTGTTTGAAGGTAACCAATGTCTTTGTTTATAAGTTCCATGATAATGCGTTTCATGGCTTTGCAGATCAGGCTCGTCAGACTGATGGGACAATAGTTGCTGGGATACAAGGTGGATCCTCCCCTGTGGAGTGGGATAACTGTAGCTGTGCTCCACTCATTGGGCACGAAGCCTGAGGTGAGACTATGATTAAACATGACACTTAGGTGAGGTGCCAGTTCATTTTGTAGTTCATGTATTGACAATCTGGCCCAGGGAGTTTGTGTTCACAAAATCCAGGAATCTCTGTGTCTGCATGTTCAGTGTACTATATGATTCCCAGTTAAAAGTGGGGTAATTAAATTCACCCATGATTATGGTATTAGGTTAGATGGTGAATGTTTCCAGTAAGTGTAAGTACATGTTATGGGTTTCCTGGGTCAGAGAGGAGAACTTATAGCTTGCAAGAAAGTGATATGGAATTTTCCCTATGGTGATCTGAACATGGAGAAGCACAATGACATCATCCAGTGTAATTAGCCTTAAGGTATATTTATTTCTGATGTAAATCGAGACACCTCCACCTTTAGTCCCTGTCTGTATAGTAGCTGAGCTAAATGTATGGAAGACATTATGACCTTGCACTGTCAGTATGCTCCCCACTGCCTTAAACCATGTCTGAGTGACTGCACAGATGTCAGCATTCTCTAGGGTGAGGAGAGCTTGTAGGGAATGAAGTTTCTTGTTTAGACTCCTATTACTGAGCAGTAACACCTTTAGATTTCCTTGGGTTTGATTATTTTTCTTGGGGAAGATAAAGTGTCATTTTAAATTTAAAAATGTATTTATATGTTCTATAATATAATATAGCATTTCTTAGTTAAGCAAATGGACTTTAAATTTAATAGCCTTTCAGCATTCACTTGTTTAACACGCAAACAATTTGTGCTGCTTGAGCAGTTTACTTAACTGTGAAGTGGGACTCCTCTACAGGTGGTTGAGATGAAATTTATCGAGTTACAGTAGCTTAACAAAAAAGCCCAAAAGAATATCATTCAGTATTTTCTGTAGGAAACCATTGCTGGTGCAATTTGTAAGTACATGCCGGCAATGATTCACTTGTTTGGGGATATTTTCTCCTTCTTGCTGCAACTGTGGAGTATCAGTTTGGGGGTGTGGAGGCTTGCCATCTTCCACATTGGGGGTGCAAAGGTGTTTGCTCTTGCAAAAAACACTTGGTCTTCTGCGTTTTGGCCATTATTTTTCTTCATTTTAGCTCCTCGGCATAGTGGTACTGGACATTTCATAGCAGAACCATGAATTAGAGAATTACTTCAAACCTACCTTTCTCTGACTTATTTCTTCTTCTCTCTAGTGAAGCTTGATGACAGAGACATTTCTGTTGGACAAAACGACAGATCCTTTGCAGAACTGTAGCGGAAACTGTTTTCTTCTCTCTCTTTGCAGAAGCTAAAAGTCCTCTAACTCTCCAACCTTCTGTTATATGTGGTCCAGTGCCTAAAAGCATTCTTTTTATAAATTAAGAACCTCTTGCTGTCAGCAAGGCCTGCCTAACCAGCTGCTGCCTTTTAACAAAAACATCCTGTTTTCAACAGGGTCTGTTTAGCTAGCATCTCTTTGCACATATAGTTTGCATCTACTCACTTAGGTCCATGCTCTTGATGGTAGTGAAATCTGAGTGTGAGCATGTGCATAGACCGAATTAGAAACACACAAAGCAGATATGTGTAATGCACAGCTAGATAAGAATCAGCTCAAAAGTAGCAGCAAATTTTAAATATCACTATTATATACTTAAAAGGTTGCCAAAATAATGTTTTGCTGCATTAGCATAAACTTTCAGAAGGATATGAAGAACACCTCACATTGAAAATTGATATGTAGTGATATAATAGTGAAACCACAATGTAAATAAAGAGGGCTACTCTAAAGAGGTAAGAAGCTTTTCTTAATTTACCCCACATCATTATCAGTACTATACTGTGGGTTTGGCTATAGAGAAAAACTCAGTAAACAGTGAAACTAAAACAACAGCACCACACTATTATTTTAATTCTTTGCAAAATCATTTCCAACTTTGTCATGAAAAGTATGATGGGAAATGAAATTAATTGTAAAACAAATATGCTTACAGCTAGATAAATAAATAAATGTTTGCCTCCCTGTATGAGAAACATGAGTTGTTAAAACAGAAACACATCATACCAGAGGAAACAAAAGAAAATATAAAGTGGAGAGTGGTAAAAATAAAGCATAGATAAAGCTAAATCCAAAATCTGGGGCAAGATTCCAACTGTAAGCATAGTGAGTGTGTGCATCCTTTGCCATTCCACCTTTGGCATACCAAATATTAAAATGCGTCCTTTTCTTCCAGTATGACATCACCTCAAGGGGCATAAGCCAGTAGATTCAAAGCTCTGCTTGTAACAGAGAAATGGTATCACTGGTAGAGCAACTACTTGCAGCACCAGTTATACCATACAGGTGGAGCTGTTTTCCCATGATGCCATTCAGTGCCAGGGCTCTATTACTAGGGTGTATAGGTAAATGCAGGCATGATGGCTAGTATAGCCGTCATGCCTGTATGTACCACATTTAGGAGAATGGATAGTGCATGGTCACTATACCATCAGTAAAGTTAATTCATAACTTTTTTGCTCAAGAATCAGGGACAAAGCCAACAATAATGTAGGGATAAAGGCCCAGAATCAGGGCAAATTTAAATATTACTTCTTATTCACTTAAATAGTTAATAGAACAACAGAGTATGCATTAGCCTAACCGGGAAAAGCCGAAAGACAAACAACAACATCTGAAGCATCACAAGAATAAAACTGTAATGTCTGGGATTACTAAGTGTTATCCAATCCACAGTGACTTGAGAAAAAAAAATCTAAATTATTATGGCACACAGGGCAAAATAAATAAATAAAATAAAATAAATCAGGACCATCTGATTTATTTTAGTTATTTATTTTATTGGCATCTGTTGACTGGGATGACTGTGAAAGTCCGACTTGAGACAAGACCCCTTTCTCAGCAGAGGCCCGGGGAGAAAAGCTCCACAAACACATTATGATTGTACAGTTTTTACAAGAATTTACAAATTACAGAACAATACAGTACAATATATCAAAATGAGAAAAAGGACAAATTGTGGGCAATTACAATATCAGAGATACAACAGTATTTACAATATATATATATATATATATATATATATATATATATATATATATATACACACACACACACACACACACACACACACACACACATACACACACACACACACACACACACACACACACACACACACGCACACACATTTTTAAATATTTAAATAGATTGAAAGTTAATAAAGGAAAAGATCACTAGAGGTGTTAGGTTGAAAGAATTAATAAAAGGAAAGAAAAATGACTAGTGGGGTAGTTTTAAAGGGGTGAGGGGTTAGAATGATAGCTAAAGTTAGTGAGATTTATAGTAAGAACAGAGTTGTTTAAAATAACATGCTAAACTTACTTATTAAATCAGTTGAGAGGTATGACATTTTTTAAGCAATGTGAAATGAGAGGAGGTTGGTGGATGGCTTACAATCTCCATTACTGTCCATGCTTGAGATCAGAGGCCCTCCCACCCCCACCAACTCTGGACAGCTGCAGAGCAGCTTCATCTGTATGTGGAATTAGGTACTATAGGTACTCCTGGCTTTCCACTTGGTACTGCCTGCAGCACCTTTTTCCTCAAACAGGTGTGGCTTCTGCCACACTGAAAAGCCCATTCATTTCAGGGCTTGACCAATAATTCGGCCTTGTATATTGATGAGCTTCACCAATGTACAATGAAGAATTAGGTGTGCAGCACCTGATTCAATTGAGTGTAGGGTTCTGCCATTACACATCAGCATACCCCAAAAGGAAAATGGCAAATCACTTTCTTTTAGATCAGGCAGGGTTTAAGTGTAACATTTCAGTTCAGTGTACTTTGCCATATCAAACTCTTTTGGATTCTGATCTCAGGTTAAATTCTAGAAAAATAACCAATAATAAGATTTTAAAAAGCAGATTATGAGCAGGCCTAGAACCAAAATGCAAATGTATACAGGCACAAAAAAAAGAGCAGTAGATCAGAAAACAGCAGGCAAGTGAAGTCAATGAAAAAAAGAGATCCTGAGAACTGACAGGGAATAATTAATTCAATAATAAAATTGCAAGTTTTATATTTCTGAGTTGCATCATTAAGCTCATATACTGACCAACTCCCTTATCTGCCCCTACACTGCCTTAGAATTAATAAACAGATGCATTCTTATTACACTGATTTGTTTTTTTTATAGGGAGGGGGTTTCCTCTGGAATCTCGAAATAGTGAAATGTCGAATTTCAGTATCTCGAGACCAAAGTGTCGAATCTGCAGTTGCGCAAAACTGCAGAATGTCGAACCCGGAAATGTCAAACCCACGGTACTGATGGCAAGTTAGGTAAGTGTTATGTTTTTTAAGGGTTTTGAGGAGGGTTTGTGTGTTTGTGAGTGTATTGGGGAGTTTTAGGTGTGGGTTAGGGTAGATAGGTTAGAGTGTAAGTGTGTCAGTGTTGAGAGTGGTGGTGTTTGTATGTATGTATGTATGTGATGTGTGTTTGTGTGGGGGGTGTAGAATTTGTGGTGGTAGGGTTTCTGTCTTTCAGTGTGTAGTGCGACCTTGGAGTTAGTATATATAAGTAGCGGGGGTGTGGGGGCACAGCCCCCCACATGGGGGTTGCAGGTTGGCTTGCCCTCCTGCTTATAGGAAGGGTAGCTGTGTGTGTTTGTTTTATTGTGTTCATGCGTGTTGTTTTGCTTTGTTGTAGTGTTGGGACATAGGTATATTTGTGTTTGTATGTGTAATGTAGTGCTTTGTTGAGGTGCGCGGTTTTGAATTTCACAGTTTAGGTTTCTGGGTTTGTGAGTTTTCAGCTTTATAGCCTCGAAATACTGAAATTCGATATTTCAGTATTTGGAGATTATAAAGTGAATCCATAGGGAGGTTATACATTCTATATCCTAAAGTGCTGACTTTGCCTCCGCAGCACACTTTTTTGTAAAGGCTAACTCTAAGGGTGTAGCAAATCTGAGAAAATAGAATAAATGCAGTTCCCTTTTCTCCAAGCTGGAATAACCCTGGAGTTAGCATATTCAGAAACTGGGGTTATGGAAGCCAAGCCCCTACAATATGGGGTTCTTCCCTGTAAAAAACACTTAATGTACATTGTGACATAAGGGAAATACTGTCAGTCCAGCTAGCTGGAATTCTTTAAATAATTATATGGTTATTTGTGAATATTAGTATGATTTATACAGAACTGTAACAGAAGGAGATACTGTCAGCCCAGCTATATGGAATTTTGTAAATAGCTATATGTCATTTGTGAATAACAGCATGATGCAATTGCTTATGTTACCAAATATATTAGAACTATATGTTATGTGTATATTAAACTACTGGTACAGAAGTGTGCATTGAACAGGGTTTGTACAGTACTGAGCTTCAAGGATGTGTCCAGATTGTACTCTACTGGAAAAGAACAGAAATGTATATAAACTATATACCTGTGCAAATATATGTTTTAATAATAGAAACTGGAACATACAGAGTTAACTTGCAAAACTTCAAGAAAATGAGTTGAAATTAAATTGTTTTATGATTGTGTTATAAACTTTAGTTTCAATGTAACAAGGAGACAGGATGTCTAGAACTGGGGTGCCTTCTGCATTGTTTGGTACATGTTTTATTGTTTTATGTCTTCTAGCAACTGCAAACATCTTAAGGATATGTATTTTCCACACAGAGATGTTAAATTCTGTTAGTTTCTGACAAAAGGGGGTTAGCCTGGGAAGTGAAGTCAGTTGACAAAAAAGGGATATCATCCAAGCTAACCCAGCAGTAATATTTGATATTAATTTAAGAACTCTGTCAGAGAGAGACTGTGCATTTTGTATTTTGTCTCGGATCTAGCACAAACATCCACTCATCATCACCATCTGTACTTGCTTTGCTGTAAGTAAGATTTAGGGCATAGTATCTCTTTTAGATATAGAGACAAAAATAGTAAAGATTAGTTTAGATATTTCTGCAATTATTTGAGACTGTCCTGCAAAGTTATTTTAAAATATTTCCTGTGATTTTGAACTCTGAAGTTACTGTGTTGATTTACTGAATATTGTCTTGTTCTTTTATTATTTATTAATATATATATATTTAAACCTATCTTTGTGGCTGATATTTGTGAGACATATTTAAGCTCTTAGAGTACTGGCATATTTATTTGGTGACGCTGTACAGGCCACTCCTAAATAGCCTTGCTTGGTCAGACTATCATTTCAATAATAGTAACATTACACAGTAGGACTGGACACCCTTTGTTAAGGGCCTTAAAGTATCTAAGTAATGGTTGGTGGCAGTGAAAACTACCTTATAGTCTGGAAAGAAGGAGGCATAGCTAGTAAACCTGTGACATCCTTTCCCATTGGTGTATGTGTGTCTGTGTGTGTGTGTGTGTGTGTGTGTGTGTGTGTGTGTGTGTGTGTGTGTGTGTGTGTGTGTGTGTGTGTCAGGTACTTGGGCAGGAACATGAAGCACTGGTTGGATAAAGAGGGAGCTGGAGTTTTTGGCTTGGTCACTTAGCTGAGGTGTCAGCTCTATAGCTGTGCCAGTGGGGAGTCTTATTGAGGATCTGCAGAAAGAGGGAGAAAACAGCCCCGGACTAACTGTGGTCTCTGTGTAGTCTTAAGGGAAACTGCACTCTACTGTGTGTGTACTCTTCCTTCTCCCAATATGTATGTCCTTTAGCTGTTGCCAGTGGTGAGGATTAAGGCTTCTTGATTACTGAGCCAGTGCAGGGGCATCACATATTAATTGGTTGGCAGTGGTGGGATATCCACATCACATATTAATTGGTTGGCAGTGGTGGAATAGCCACATCACATATTAATTGGCTTGTAGTGATATGGATATTGAATTCCTGTAGCCTGTGTACAGTGGTTCCTGAAAGTGTTTGTAATTTCAATCAGCCATGCAGTGAACATTCAGAGTTTCACATCACAATTGTTCTTTTTTTTTTTTTTTTTGTTATCTTAGTTAGTCAGGGAGAGCATGCAAGCATGTCAGCAGAGGAGTATGGCAAGCTGACAAACAGCCAGTTGTCCAAATGTGCTAGGCTAAAGGACTGGTGCATGCCAACCTGACTAAGGCAGAAATGATGGTAGCTTTGAGCACAGCTGCATCACAGACCAGCAATCAGGAGGACAACCAGGCTGGCTTTTGGAGATGTACAACTCTCAGAAAATGGACAGCTCAACCTTTCCACAGAGGACTTAAAAATCCATCTGGAGTTAGAGACTTGAGCTGGAGGCCAAGCATTTGGAAATAGAAGCAGCAGAGAGACTGAGATATCTAGAGGCTGAGGAAAATGAGAAACTGAGATGTCTTGAGGGTGAGGAAAAGAGAAACTGAGACATCTAGAAGCTGAGAAAAATGAGAAACTGTGATGCCTAGAGGCTGAAGAAAACCGCACGCTTGCAGCCAGGACTGGTGAAGTGGTTTCTTCAGGGATGGAGCTGCCCTGTAGTAGTGAAACTGAAGGTGAGCCACAGCTGCTTGTGGATACTGAAGTTCCCTTGGACAGAGTGACTGCAAGGGCAAAAGTGAGCAGTAGTACCCAGGCTGACAGTGATCCACCACTGTCAGAGGATGCCAGACTTCCTGTGGAAGAGGAGCTGGGAAGGAGTACAAAGAGGGAGGTGAGACAGGCTCAGCTCTTGGACCCTACTTTATAAGGCCTGAGGGAGGTAGCTAGTGAGGCACCTGATTCTCAAGGGAAGAGGGAATCTGTATACTGGGACAAACGATTAGTGTATAGAGAGTGGACCCCTGAGAGAGGGCTAGAGGGTGAGAGAATACAGCAGTTGGTAAGGCCAAGAGCCTACCATCTGGCACTTCTAGCCATATCCCATGATATTCCCTTTGCAGGTCATATGGTCATAAAATGTACAAAGAAATGTATTATGCAGAACTTTAATTGGCCTGGGATTTCTAGAGATGTAACAGAGTACTGATGGACCTGTGAGCAGTGCCAAAAGCTAGGAAAGGCAAGAGACAAACTGAAAGTTCCTTTGATGCCTTTGCCTGTGATTGAGAAGCCATTTCAAAGGGTAGCTATGGATATTGTGAGTCCTCTGAGTACTCCAAGTTCCACAGGGAAAAAGTATATCCTAGTGGTAGTAGAGTATGCTACCAGATACCCTGAAGCAGTGGCTCTGTCCTCCATTGAGGCAGAAAAGGTGGCAAATGCTTTGTTAGAGATTTTCAGCAGGGTAGGTTTCCCAAAAGAAATACTGACTAACAAATGTTCCAATTTCATGTCAGACCTACTAGCTTGTCTGTGGAAGTACTGTGGGGTGAAGCACCTGAAGACCACCCCCTACCATCCCCAGACTAATGGGCTTGGTGAGAGGTTAAACTCTACACTCAAGTCCATGCTACGGGCATTTGCAGACCAGTTTAAGAGGGAGTGGGACAAATACTCACCCCATCTGTTTGCTTACAGATAGGTGCCCCAGGAATCCACAGGTTTTTCACTTTTTGAGTTACTGTATGGGCATAAGGATGAGGGGACCCCTAGATATGATTCGAGATGAGTGGGAGGGTGAGTTTGAATCCCACAAGGAGTCTGTTGTGGCATATGTCCTAAACCTCAGGACAAGGATCAGGGAACTCATGGGTTTGGCCCAGGAGAACATGGCAGAAGCCCAACAGCAGAAAAAGGTCTGGTATGACAGGAAAGTTCCAGCTAGCTGTAGGGCAGCAGGTAATGGTTTTCATTCCTGTCAGACACAACAAGTTGCAGACAGCTTGGGAGGGACTCTACAAGGTGGTAAGGAAGGTCATCAATGTTAACTACATGGTAGAACTGCTAGGCAGGAGTCAGGGGCACAAATTGTACCATTTTAACATGATGAAACCTTACCATGACAGGGAGGCCCTTGTGCTAATCATTTGCCGTGGAAGGCAGGAGGAGTCTAAGGGGGATCTATGGCTACAGGAAGGCAGCCAGCCAAATCCCAAAATTACTATGGTGGAGCCTAGGGTTGTAGGCATATGATGGGACAGGCTGCAATGCCAAGGCAGCTGGTATTCCTAGATAGGCCCAATCCTCTCAAGCAACGTTTCTCAAGGGTCACTTGAAAAACTACTTAAGATTTCATGGGAGTGGGGAGAAGTGTGACACAAAGGAAATACTGCCAGCCCAGCTAGCTGGAATTCTGTCACTAATTATATGTCATTTGTGAATATTAATATGACTTTTACAGAAATGTAACAGAAGGAGATACTGCCAGCCCAGCAATCTGGAATTTTGTAAATAGTTATATGTCATTAGTGAATACCAGCATGATGCAATTGCTTGTGTTACCAAATGCATTAGAACTATATGTTATGTGTATATTAAACTACTGGTACAGAAGTATGTGTTGAACAGGGTTTATACAGTATAGAGCTTCAAGGATGTGTCCACAGTGTACCCTACTGGAAAAGAACAGAAATGTATATAAACTATGTACATGTGCAAATGTATTTTTTCATAGTAGAAACTGGAACATACAGAGTTACCTTGTAAAACATCAAGAAAATAAGTTGAAATTAAATTATTTTATGATTGTGTTATAAAAGTTAGTTTCAATGCAGCAAGGAGACAGGGCGCCTAGAACCAGGGTGCTTTCTGCATTGTTTTGTAAGCGTTTTATTGTTTTATGTCTGACAAAAGGGTGTTTAGCCTAGGAACTGAAGTCAGCTGACAAAAAAGTGATGTCATCCAAGCTAACCCAGCAGTAATATTTGATATTAATTTAAGAACTCTCTCAGAGTGAGATTGTGCATTTTGTATTTTGTCTTTGACCTAGCAAGAACATCCACTCATCATTATCATCTGCACTTGCTTTCCTGTAAATAAGATTTAAGGCATAGTATCTCTTTTAGATATAGAAAGGAAAATAGTAAAGATTAGTTTAGATGGTTTCTGTAATTGTTTGAGTCTGTCCTGCAATGCTGTTTTAAAATATTTCCTGTGATTCCGAACTCTGAAGTTACTATATTGATTTACTGAGTATTGTCTTGTTTTTTTATTGTTTATTACTACATATATTTAAACCCATCTTTGTGGCTGATATTTGTGAGACATATTTAAGCTCTTAGAGAACTGGCATATCTATTTGGTGACACTGTACAGGCCACTCCTAAATAGCCTTGCTTGGTCAGACTGCCATTTGCATAATAGCAACATTACACAGTATGATTGGACACCCTTTGTTAAGGGCCTTATAGAAGCTGATAAGTAGTGGTTGGTGGCAGTGGAAACTACCTTATAGTCTGGCAGAAGGGGGCATAGCTAGTAAACCTGTGCCAGCCTTTCCCAGGGGTGTATGTGTGTTTGCTTATAAATCATATCTCAAAGTGTGTGTGTGTGTGTGTGTGTGTGTGTGTGTGTGTGTGTGTGTGTGTATGTGTGTGTGTGTGTGTGTGTGTGTGTGTGTGTGTGTGTGTGTGTGTGTGTGTGTGTGTGTGAGCTACTTGTGCTGGGACACTAAGCACTCGTTAGACAGAGAGAGTGCTGGTTTTGGTTTGGCCACTTAGCTGAGATCTCAACCCTATAGCTGTGCCAGTGGAGAGTCTTATTGGGGATCTGGAGAAAGAGGGAGAAACCAGCCCTGGATTGAATGTGGTCTCTGTGTGCTCTTAAGAGAAATTGCACTTTACTGTGTGTGTACATGTCATCATCCCAATGTGTACATCCCCTAGCTATTGCCATTGGTGAAGACTGAGTGTCCTTGATTACTGGGCCAGTGCAGGGGCATCACATACATATTCTTACTTGATGACGATTGTGATCAGTTGGGTGGTGATACAGTGTAGTTAGGAAACTGTTCTGTTTTAAGCTGCAAGTCCTAAAATTGCTGATGGCAGAAAAACAGGTCATCCGAAAATCAGCAAAAGTATATAATGTAATAAAAAACATTGTTTCTAATCAAGATTGGAATGAAACTAGTGTGGTTCAGGGTAGGAAATGCTATGAATGCTTAAATGATAACATGATTTCAGATCATTTTGTTGAATGGTGTGTCTGTCTAAGTGAGTTGTTCTTCTTTCAGCTTTACCTGGTTAGGGGTCACCACAGCAGAACTTCGGTCCACTAATGATTGGCAGTAGATTTTTTACAGTGCCAAGGTGCCAGCTCAACACCCAACCTTCAATGAAGGCACACCCATTCTGCACATGTTTTTCAAACACCAATCAACTGCAGAGAGGCCATGCCCACTCCACACAGAAGGCACTCCAGCCGAGAATCGAACAGGCGAGCCTTTTGCTGTGAGGCAACAATGCTACCGCTGCACCACCACGGCTTCTGTTTGTCTAAGTGAGTATTGTCAAATATTTTGGTTAATTCCCATTTCATTGAACTTTCTGTTGCTATTGGTGAGTTCATCAGGCTTAAGGAATACTTTTTTTTTCATTTTTGTTAGTATTGCACAATTTCAGAATTAGTATAACTAAAACTGAAGAGGTGTTGGGCACAGCCCCACTCCCTCTTAGGAATACAGCTGCAAAGTTGCTGTTCTTTCTGGTTTTAACTGTTTTTATAGTTAATTTTAATTATGGTTTGTAATTTGGCATTTTAGACACTTGATGTTTGATGATCCACTCTATAAAACAGTGGGTCATTGGAAAAGGTTATTCACGTTGAGCTAGAGTTCTAGGAAGAGAAGATCCATATGTACATGACATATAGAAAAGAGAGAAGGTTTAACATTCCCGCAGAAATACAAGTGGAAGGAGAAGTATGAGGATGCTCTCTAAACCAAGCTAGTAACAGAGATATAGCTTCAGCATCATGGCATATTAGTAAACTGTCTGATTGCTTACTCACCAGCTCATGCATATTGGTTAAATTATGTATGATGTTGGTGCTTACAAGTGAGCTGAAAGCTAAATCTCTGTAATAAAGAAGCTGGTTCACAAGAAAAATGAAACTCCAGGGAAACAGCTTACAGCTGAGTGTTCAGAAGCAAACCAATTCCATAGTAATTACAGTGAGTGAGTGAGAGAGTGAGTATGAGAGTGAGTCAGTAGGTGAGTGAGCGAGTGGAGGAGTGAGTGAGTGAGTGAGTGAGTGAGTGAGTGAGTGAGTGAGTGAGGGAGTGGGTGGGTGAGTGAGTGAGTGGGTGAGTGAGTGGGCAAGTGAGTGAGTAGGTGAGTGAGTGAGTAGGTGAGTGAGTGAGTGAGTGAGCGAGTGAAGGAGAGAGAGGGGGTGAGTGAGTGAGTATGAGAGTGAATGAATGAGTAGGTGATTGAGTGAGTATGAGAATGAATGAGTGAGTAGGTGAGTGAGTGAAGGAGTGAGTATGAGAGTGAATGAGTGAGTAGGTGAGTGAGCAAGTAGAGGAGAGAGTGAGTGAGCGAGTGAAGGAGAGAAAGAGTGAGTGAGTGAGTGAGTGAGTGAGTGAGTGAGTGAGTGAGTGAGTGAGTGAGTGAGTGAGTGGAGGAGAGAGAGAGAGAGTGACTGACTGAGTGCACCTAATAAGGTAAAGTGATAGCTGTAAAACATCCAAGAATAACCCACAAATAGTGACCCATGTAAAAAAGACAGCCAGAGGAAGATCATGCTAGCAAGGTGAGGACAGTTTTCCAATGCAGATGTAAGATAATGAATTCAAAAACAAGTACCAGGAGAAGTCAGGTCAGCTCCACCATGAAAGTGAAGGTAATGCAAAGGTGAAATAATTTTTAAAATGTCTGCATGATCCAACTGATGAGCAAGTTAGTTCTAAGCAGAAAACACAATGCTCTCAAAGTTCCAAATAATGGGAAAACACAGAAAGCATTTTTTGAAGTTCAAGTCTCCAAATAATGGGAAAGCAGAGAAAGCATTTTCTGAAGTGAATGCTTTGGTGGCCATCATTGTGCTGACTGCAGGTTTAACTACTTTCGACATTGTTCTCATCTTGCTCCTATTAAGCTGAATTAATTACCTGAGAGAATTTTGTTCCCAAGGTTTGCAGTTTGATTTTCAGCTACTTATTAGTGTCAAAAGAGCTTTGTGGTTTCAGTTTGTTGATTTAGAGCTGTTTTGAACTTCTTGGCCTGCACTGAAGAATAATTCATTTTGCAATGATTTAGATGTGTAGGTTCTGTAAACTCATTTTCTTATTTACAGTTAATTCACTGACAGTGAGAGAAGAAAATGGAAAAAACATTGGGCTGGTTTCGGCTACGTCTGATTTTTTTCAGGATCTTAAACTAAGATGGTTATCTCTCAAATTATTACTTATTAGGTCCCCTGGAATATAAATATTACAATTTAACCCTCAAAGAACAGCAAGCATTCTGTAAATTGACATGAAACCCTGAGATCAGGATCATGAAACCTGACATGGGGGGAGCTGTTGCTTTGACGTTCAAAACTGATTATAGTGGGAGGATGCAAAATCTCATTTTCAATGAAATTTTTTATCAAGTAATGAGTATAAATGGTGTCTATCGCTTATACCAGTGTATCAGTATGGTCCCTTATGATGTGTTCTTGGATGGCAACATCTCAATGGAGGAATACAATTTTTTGCATTGTTTTGATGGACAAAACTGATTATATTTGGAGGATATCTCACTTTAAAAGACAATTTTTATCAGGTAGCAAGTATAAATGATGTCCATTGCTTATCTCAATGCATAAATATGGTCCTTTATGATTTACTTTTGGATGGCAACATTTCAACAGAGGAATACATTTTTGACAATGGTTTTATGGACAAAACTGATTGCATTGGGAAGATGCAAAATCTCACTTTAAATGATATTTTTTTATCAGGTAACAAGAATAAATTATGTCCATCTCTTATACCAATCCATCAATATGGTCCTTTATGATTTATTCTTAGATGGCAACATCTCAGTGGAGGAATATATATTTTTTACCACGAAGAAACCATGTATTCCTATGATTTTTGGTATACCCAAGATTCAGAAGGACAGAGTTAATCCTGAATGTGTCCTATTGTATCAGTGAATGGTACCAAGACAGAACCACTAGCTATTTTGTTCACCAAAACTTAAAATCTTCCATCACAAACTTGTCCACCATCCTTAAAGACTCTTGAGACTTCCTCAGTAAAATCAGGGAGTTACAATACGAACCAAGTGATATTTCCGTCATGGCAGATGTCAAGGGCTTGTTTACCATTGTTCCACAATCAATAGTTTTGAATGGTTTTCTAGTATTGTTTCTACTAACACATCAGTTTCTCCATGGGACATCTACACTTTTTGTATTATGATGGATTTGGTTCTAACCAACAGCTTTTTTTACATTTAAGAATGAATATTTTAAGCTGCCCTCTGGAGTTGCACTGGGGGTGGCCTGCACTCCATCCTTTGCCAATCTGGTTTTCTGCCACTGGAACTACTTACTTCTAAGGAGTAGTGAGTTGTGGCCTCTTATTCTCTTATATTTTTGATTCTTGGATGATATTTTCATTGTTTGGAGTGGCAATTTTGCCGAATAACCAGTTTTTTTCATTACCTTGTTTCTACTACTTCCTTTCTGGAATTCTGTTTTAATATTCAACAGGTGGGTATTTCTTACATTGATATGTATTTATGCGAGAATTTGGCTAACAGCCTTTATGAGTATACCATATACAAGAAGGGCACTTTTTCCAACAACTTACATTTTCCTAGAGCTCATTCTCTCATAACAAAACAAGGTATTGTGAAGGGACATTTCATCTGTCTTCCCAGAACTATATCTGAAGATGAAAGTTTTATTAAGGAATTGTTTTTGTTTAAGAATATTTTTCTTGATCATGCTTACCCCTACAACATATTGCAGGAAGTCATTGATTTTTCTGGTCAGGTAGACTAGATCATTATGCATCCATCTTGAGAAAACCTGTATCCAAACACCTCAGGGCAAGAATTCTATTTGACCATATGTTACCTATGGTCTTAACATCCTTCCTTAGATGTCGGTGGCATATTCTCTGTTGTTTAGAACAATTGGCCAGGGTGTCTTGTATTTTTCCTGGTCTTAATAAATTTAGCACCACACCATCTTTCATATACAAGTCAGTAAACAATATTAATGTCTCCTTTGAGCAGAGGATCCCACTCCATCTACTCATGACATATGAGCAAGTGTGGTGCATGCTTTTAGTGTTACTATATCTTAAAGGGACTACATGTAGTGATTCAAATCATCCAAGGGTTATTCTTGACTAAGGCAGATATACCTGCAGTACAAATGGGGTGGTCTACATGACCTTTTATTCTGCATGTCCTGGCTTTTATTTTGGAAAAACAATGAGAGAAGATTAAAATAAAATAATCTATGAGCATTTACATTCCACTAAAATGATGAAAATATGTTTTATTTAAACAGTCTGGTTCTTGTAAGAATTTTAAAAACTTTACTTTTTTGTATTGGAAAAGGTCTGCCAGGACAGTTGGGGTGGGGGTGATTGGCTAACTATTTACTTTGTAGGGAATTATCATTGCAGATCCTTTTAAATTCTGATGCTTTATATGGCTTGAATGAATATGTTTCTGTAGCTTTGAAGAGAAGGTCTTATAGGTTGAAGCATTTACACTATCTCATACACCTACCTTTTTAGCATATGTAAGCTTATTTCACAGGGATGTTTTTTGTTCTGAGGAAGTTCTTGTAATAGAAAAGCACCAAATCAATACATTATGTGGAGTACTTCTTGTGGATTAGTATTTTTTGCTTATTTTGGGCCAGAGTCCAAGATTATTGCTCTCAGTGTAAGTCTCCCTGATTCTGAAAGACTCACTTTCAGTTTAAGTGACTTACTTTGATGCAAAGCCTATCTATAAACATGCTTACACAGAGAGCCAGATTCAAAAAGATCTATTGTTGGTGTGAGTGGTCACTTACAATGAGAGCAATTCTTTTCGAATGAGGCCCTAGCTTTTCGTTTGGAGCATTTGACCTAGTCTTTGGTTTGTTTATGTTACTTATTAATCCCTCCCTGGCAGGTGTACAGTTTAAATTTATTGATTTGTTATAAAGCCAGTTCAAACTATGTAAGGACTTGGTTGTTTCCATTTTGTTGATTTGCAGAAGTTTACAGCTGTTATCTTGCACTGCAGATTATGGGGTCTTACTGAATAGCCCACTGTGAAGATATTCATACTGGCAGATTTTGTATATCTGTTTCTTGACTCGTAGTTCATCTGCATATCTAACCACAATGCAAATTATTTCAAAGTGAACTAGGCCTAGTATTCTTATTTTTCAGTTTACTCTTGTCTATCAATGTGACTGTGTATCCTTATCATGCATTTGTAAAAGACAAAGCTTACATACAGATTGTTCCTTATCCATTTAGAAGAACCAGTCTCTCCTTTTTTCTTTTTCTTATTTCATTTTTAAACTTTTGCTGAGAAGCTTAAGAAAGAAAAAAAATATTTTGTGTATGAGAGTTAAGTGTGAAATGAATACTTCTAAAAACACATGAATTATCTTCATATATGAACTGTTATATACTTTGTCACTGGCTAAGGTACATTTTTCATCCATTAGTCATAATTATTTGGAAAGTTGTCACTTGACTGCAATTTACTTTTCAAATTACAGCAAGGTGTATGTATATTAACAAGGCCTCCTGGTTATGTATTTAAAAAGATATGTGTATATATATATATATATATATATATATATATATATATATATATATATATATATATATATATATATATAAAATTCATATTGGGGTGATAGTGAGCGATCTAAAATAAAATATGAGATCATGAATCAGATCAGGAATTAAGGTGGTCCACACAGCCTATCTAGACCTTGCCAAGGCCTTTGACACCATCCCCCACTCTGGAATCATAGATAAACTTACTAAGTTGGGCATTAATCCCTATGTCACCCAATGGGTTGCTAAATGGCTTACTGACAGAACCCACACTGTAAAAGTAGCCGACTCCAAATCCAGCTCCAGACAAGTGACAAGTGGAGTACCTCAGGGTTCAGTCCTGGGGCCGCTCTTGTTTGGCATCTACTTCTCTGAAGTACAGGTCAACACTAAGGGACTCTGGCTAACAAAGTTTGCAGATGACTGCAAACTGGGAGCCATTATTGAATCCCCAAATGATGTGGATACTCTACAAAAGGGCCTTACAGAAACAGATGTTTGGTGCCAGAGCCATGGGCTCAAGCTCAATGCCAAGAAATGTACTGTTACCCCCTTTGGAAAAAAACATGTATCCATGAATTACCATATAGGTGGCAGTACACTAAACACAGAAAGTGTGATAAGAGACTTAGGGACACAGGTGGACAGTGGTCTCACCTTTGATAACCACATCACCACAACAGTCAGGAAATCCTTCTATGTGGCACACCTCATCACGAAGGGCTTTTCATCCAGAAAAAAGGAGGTCATTGTCCCACTGTACTCATCCCTCATTAGACCCATTATAGAATACAATGCCCCATTTGGTATGTACCTCTCAAGACATCTGCAACAACTGGAAAGGCCTCAGAAATACCTCACTAAAAGAATCACAGGCCTAAAGCAGATGCCCTATGCTGACCGCCTTAAAAACTCCAGCTATACTCTGTCGCATATCGTCTACTCAGAGGCGATCTCTGTTTAACATACAAGGCCATGTCAAACCCAGAGCTGTTGGACATGCTACACTTAAAGAAATCCCAATCCCTCAGAGCTACACGCTCCAGGGATCTAAACCTTGTCATCACAATAAACAAAACATGTTGGAGGGATAGGTTCCTGACCCAGAGACTCCCCAGACTCTGGAATAGTTTGCCCATACATGTCAAGCAGAGTGCCTCTTTGGACCTCTTCAAGAGGAACCTTGACGATTGGATGGGAGAAAGGAAATTCACCCCAGGGATCACGTCAGTCGCCCTGCTAGACAGGGGTCCAGGAAAGTAAATAATGTGGGAAGAAATATTCAGGGAATTGTTTATGGCTAGGCTTGTATAGGCTCTGGGGCTGATAGCCTAGTACTAACCTATGAACCTATGAACCTATATCTAGTCTATCGGAAACATCTATTCCGTTACATGTTACATGGTCATTTTATACAATGACTTCATAAGATAATGAGTTAATGAAGATGCATGTAAAACATGTATATATATATTATGACCCTAGAAATGTGCACTACTATAAAATAAATTAGAACAATGCAATTAAAATGTGCTTATAAAATACACTTATAAAGTACACTCATTTTGTACAATATAATATAGCAGCCTGGAAAAATAAAACAAAAAAAATATTATATGAAATCTAAAATATATATCTAACATAACACACTTTTATACTTGAGAGTGTTTATATTTTAGTACTGCTCTTAATTTGTTCAGAGTATTAAGTCCTGGGTACATCAGCTGTAAAATAATTAATCTACCTGTATTCTGCTAACTCTGCTTTAATAATATGGTTCCCCCCTCTTTTTTCAAGATTAATTTTCTCTAATACTCTAAACTTAAAAAAATGTTCATTATTAGTAGATGATATATGTTTAAACAAGGTGTTACTATCAACCTTCCTACGAGTCTCTGAGAGATGTGTGGCTATTCTATCTTTGAGTTCCTGATTCATCTTATCAATGTAAAGAAGCTTCACTGAGACAGATGCCTGGTGTCAGAGCCATGGCCTCAAGCTCAGTGCCAAAAAGTGCATTGTCACCCGTTTGGTAAAAACTCTGTACCCATGAACTGCTACATAGATAGCAGTCTACTTAACACCGAATGTGTGATACCTTGGGACCCAGGTGGACAGTAGTCTGTCCTTTGATAGTCACATCGCCACAGTAGTCAGGAAGTCCTTCTACGTGGCACACCTCATCATAAAAGGGTTCTCATCCAGGAAAAAAGAGGTCATTGCTGCCCTCTACTCGATACTCATTAGACCCATTATAGAGTAAAATGCCCCTTTTGGATGCAGCAGCTGGAAAGGCCACAGAAGTACCTCACAAAGAGGATTACTGGCCTCAAACAGATGCCCTACACTGACCGTCTCAAAAACCTCTAGCTTTACTACATAGCATATCTCCTACTCCAAGGTGATCTCTGCCTGATATATAAAGCTATGTCAAACCCAGAGCTGTTGGACATGCTACACCTAAAGAAATCCCAATCCCTCCAAGCTACATGCTCTAGGGACCTAAACCTTGTCGCCACAATAAACAGCACATGCTGGAGGGATAGATTCCTGTCCCAGAGACTTCCCATACTCTGGAGCAGGCTACCCATCTATGTCAAGCAAAGTTCTTCATTAGCACGCGTCAAGAAAAATCATGATGAGTGGATGGGAAAAGGAAATACACTCCGGGGATCACTTCTGTGTCTCTGCTCGACAGTGACACAGGAAAATAACTTTCTTGGGTGGCATAAGCCAGGGAACCTTGTTGGCTAGGCTTACATAGGCCCTCGGGCCGATAGCCTAGTACCTACCTATGAACCTATGAACCTATGAACCCGCACATAAGGCAGCTGTTTAATCTCAGCCTTACCACAGGATACGTGCCCAAGGAGTGGCGTACGGCAACTGTGGTCCCACTCCACAAAGGCGGTGCCTCTGAGGACCCTTGTAATTACCGCCCCATAAGCTTAACAAGTCTAGTCTGCAAAGCTATGGAGAGGATCATAATGGAGCTCATAAACAAAGATATAGGGGACTTGCAGACATTGGACCCAACCCAGTTTGGCTTCGTCAAGGGCAGATCATGCCTTTTGAACTTGGTCGACTTCTTCGAAACAGTCACCAAGGCCATTGATGAGGGAAAGGCAGTCCATACAGCCTACCTTGACCTTGCAAAGGCTTTTGACACAATACCCCACTCGGGTATTGTAGAAAAACTTACCAGCTTAAATGTAAACCCATATGTCACAAGATGGGTTGCAAACTGGCTTAAGGACAGAACCCACAGGGTTAGAGTTGCTGGCGCTATGTCAGACTCCAAGCCGGTCACAAGTGGTGTCCCACAGGGCTCGGTCCTTGGCCCCCTATTGTTCGGCATCTACTTCTCAGAAGTACAGGCCAACATGGGAGGACTTTGGCTGACAAAGTTTGCAGACGACTGCAAACTGGGCGCCATAGTGGAAAGTGCATCGGACACGGATATCCTTCAGAAGGGACTCACAGAAACAGATAGCTGGTGCCAGAGTCATGGCCTGAAGTTAAACACCAAAAAATGTATAGTCATACCCTTCGGGAAAAACAAGGTAATCCCAAGCTACCATATAGGTGGCAATCCACTAAGCACAGAAGAGGTTATCAGGGACCTGGGGACCCAGGTTGACAGTGGCCTTTCTTTTGACACTCACGTTGCTAAAGTGGTTAGAAAGACCTTCTACATTGCCCACCTGATCATGAAGGGATTCACATCCAGATCTAGTGAGGTCACTGTTCCCCTGTTCTCTTCACTTATCAGACCAATGATTGAGTACAATGCCCCATTCGGGATGTATCTCACCCGACATCTGCAGCAATTGGAGAGACCCCAAAAGTTCCTCACCAAAAGGATAAAGGGACTCCAAAATCTGTCATATGCTGCCAGATTGAAGAAACTCCAGCTCTATTCAGTCGCATACCGTCTGCTCAGAGGTGACATGTGCCTGACATACAAGGCCATGTCCAACCCGGAATTAATGGACATGCTCTACCTCAAAAAATCCAAATCCACCAAAACCACTAGAGCAAGCGACTTAAACCTTAGCACGGATATAAATAGGACGTGCTGGAGGGATAGATTTATCACTCAGAGACTCCCTATGCTGTGGAATAAAATCCCGGTCCATGTGAGGCAGAGCACCTCGCTGGCTCTGTTCAAGAGAAATCTTGACCTGTGGATGGGAGATCGTAGGTTTACCCCGGGAATCATCTCTGTGTCACTGCTGGACAGAGGCACAACAAACTAATGGGTACAGTATTTGTAAGACACAAAACTTTGGGCTAGGCTTATAAATGCCTTAGGGCAGATAGCCTAGTATAAACCTATGAACCTATGAACCTATGACAGCAGCATGCAAACTTAATGAGCAGAATAAGGGTTGGGGGATGTTGAGATCCAGCGGCAGTTTATCTCTGAGAGCTTTGCAGTGGCAGAGTAAGTAGAGTTTGCAAGAAAATAGGGACATCCAGTCGAGAATATGGTAGTGAGAGATGACACTCAACTGGTCAGCAAGGAAAGAAAGGGTAGAGTGGGGATGAACAAGTGGTATTAAGATGCTAACAGACAAAATGGGGTGGGAAAAGTTAGTTGGAGGACAAGAGAACAAAGGCAAAGACTGTTAAAGTAGTATAGGCAAGTGGAGTGACACAGCATAACATGAAAGGAGAAACTGGGAGGACTTTAACAATGAAATGGAACTAAGAAAAACAAGGTGAAAGAACAGATACAAACAGCAATTGTTAGTGACATATGAGACAGCCAGCCAGAAATGGTTATGCAGTAATAAACAAAATAAGAAGGAGTCTGTAATGTGCAGTGTAGTGTGCATATAATATTAAATTAATTTAATTGCATACAAGATGTCAAGAGACTGCATCTTGCTTCAGTGCTTGTTGGCATCTTTGTAAATGGTGTGGCTGCTTACTCACCAACTACTATGTGTTACTATAGTCATTTATGCTGTTGGTATTCATTAACAGAAACTTGGTGCTGCAGGGAAAACATAGGAGTCACCACAACAATAGATTTCAGGCAGTTTCTCCAGTTTTGATGTTCATTCAATGAAATGCCATGTGCCCCTACTTTTGTACCAAAAATGAAATCAAGAAAGTTAAACTGCAACGAAATTGCCAAGGTGATGTTTTAGTTAGCATTTTGAGTTTTCAAGGACTTTCTTCACCATGAGTGCATAAGTCCTATCAAAATGATTTTTTTTCAGCTGCTCCCACAGTCTTTGAAAATTCTGAAGTTTGCTAGACAAACATGATTAGCAATAGTTCTGGTTGATAAAAAAAAGTAAATCCACTTCAAATTTAACAATGTAGTTCATTCAGAAACAATTCAGTTACTAGCTAACCAACTACCTACCCCCTCTACCACACCTAACAATACGACACCTAACTCTGCACTATCCTTTAACCTCCAACCCATATCCACTGCTTTCATCCGATCCTGTTTGAAAAAACTAAAACCAACTACCCTCTCAGCAGACCTCCTACCTGCAGAATACCTGCAAATTGCTGCAGATGTCATAGCGTACCCCATTTCAATATTAATTAACAGAACCATTACCGAGTCCTCTATCCCAGCAATCTGGAAAATATCGTACGTCATACCTCTTCATAAAGGAGGAACATCCACCGAACTCTCTAACTATAGACCAATTGCTATACTATCACCACTTGCCAAAATCATGGAAAAGTGTGTGCATAACCAACTCATGTCCTATCTCACCCACAACAAGCTACTAACTGATTGTCAGCATGGATTTAGACCCCACCATAGCACGACTACTGCCCTCCTCTCTTTCACAGAGAAAATTAACCATAACCGGAATAACAAAAATATCTCCTCAGCTCTCTTTCTAGATATGTCGAAAGCTTTCGACATGGTAAACCACCAGTTACTTCTCAAAACCTTATCTACCTTACATCTAGACACCCAAGTCCTAAACTGGTTTCAGGCCTACCTCGCAGGTAGACAACAGGCAGTTATGTGGCAGAACAAACTTTCCTGTCTATTACCGAACAGTATAGGCGTACCCCAAGGGTCCATCCTAGGGCCTCTTCTGTTCTCAATTTTTATAAATGACCTCCATTCAGTTATCCCCGAAGCCACCTGTATCCAATATGCAGATGACTCAACTCTCATCTGTTCTAATCCTATCCTTGACAGCCTTTTAATAACCACCCAACACTGCTTTACCAAAGTTGAAAATTGGCTAACTAACCATCAACTCATCTTAAACCCAAAAAAACCCCAACTTCTTCTTTTCCACCCAACCAACCCAACACCTTTCACACACTTTACCATTCAATCTAACAATGGTACCATTATTTCTCCTACTACCAACGCTAAACTTTTAGGAGTAATCATCGACAATAAACTACGGTTTGACACCCACATCAACCAAACTATTAAAATGGTTAACAAAAAACTAGGTTCTTTATACAGGTTAAAAACCTTCCTAACTCCAGCCGCTAGGCTAGCTACTGCCCGTTCGCACCTCCTATCCACCCTACTATATGCCTCCCCAATCCTCACGAACCTCAACAAGTCTGACCTCAATCGCCTCTCCACTTCTTATAATCACATTGCTAGATTCATCACTGCCCTACCCTATAGAACACATCATTGCATAAGCCTGAAAAAACTTGACTGGCCAGAACTCCCTAATCTTCTACTGGAATACCAACTCAAAGAAGCCTTTAAAATCCTGAAATATCCTGATAACACCCCTGCACTAAAGAACATCCTAACCCCTTACTCCAACCTAAGCTCTCTACGCTCATCTAACAAACTCTTAATACAAACTTGCAAGTCCCATAACCTAGGCGGCGATTCACTGTACTCCAATATTATTGGCAAGGTATGGAATTCTCTTCCCCATAAGCTTACGTCCTTACAATCACTAGCGCTATTCAAAAAAGAACTAAAAATCCACTATAAATCACATTGGCTCTGTCCATGTACTAACCCTGACTAACTTTCACATGAGCAATTCCTACAAGTAGGCAATTTCTGTTTTATTCAACTAAGTGTGTATTAACCTGAATGTAATGTAATGTTATCATTTGTACCTTCTATTGTGATAATCTTCTCACTCTGTATACAATGTTATATGTCTTTATGTACCTTGATTAACCCTGTTGGAGCTTTTCTCCCCGGGACTCCGCTGAAAATGGACATGTATCCAGTCGGACTATCCCGGTCAACAAATGTAAAATAAATAAATAAAAATAAATAAATCAAAGGATGTGTTTATCCACCTCAAGCAAGGAAATTATTTGCAAACAGACACAACACCATAACAAATTCTTGATAGAGAAAAAGTCAATCTTCAGGTGAACTTGTAATTATTTCACAGTCAATGAATCTAGAACTTTTTGGAACAGTAATTGTCTACATTTGGCATAACAGTTGTCAAAGGTTGGACTTCCAAGATGACTGTGTACTGATCAACATCTTGACTTCAGCTCTCCCAGTGTGAAAATAGAAACTGAGAAAGTGGAGCCAGATACTGTGAATATGGGTAAAATTAAGTTACTAGGTACTAAGTACACTGTCTGGGTACATGCAAAGAAGAAACTAAGACAGCCTGAAAGAAAATCAAATAGAAAAGTTGAAGAGAAAGCACCGACTGGGAAGAATCTTGCAGCTGTTTAGCAAAAAGCATTCAAGCTTAAGCTTTGGTGCAAGACAGGACTTCCAGTAATCTAGAGGAAAAAAAATAAGTCTAATGCATTCAGAGCTGATTAAAATAAAAGAAACACTGATGGAGTATATTGACTCAAATAACAAAAGGCTGGAAATATGGAAGAAGCTTTAGAGATTCAGATGAGAGATAAAACTGCAAAAAATCTGAGGCTGAAAGGAAGAAAATGCTGTCTGAGTATGTTACTAATAAGAGATGTTTCAAAAGTGGTAGAACTAGAGGACAAATCATGTAGGAGAAATCTGAAATTTGTGTGCTGTACCCCAGAAACTAGACGCAATAGACTGTACTGATTCTAAGAAGGTACAAATAAGCAAAATGGTGACATATTAAAAACTGGAGGAATTAGAGTGCTTGCGGTAAATGATTATTTAGTGTACATTGGACAGAAGTGAAACAGATTTATTCCAGTAATCAGGGAATTTCAAGAAGTAGGTGTGAGATTCAAGCTGCTGTATCAAGTTGTCTTCAGAATATTTCTTTTTCTGGAGGATCAA
Organism: Protopterus annectens; assembly: GCF_019279795.1. Taxonomy (NCBI): domain Eukaryota; kingdom Metazoa; phylum Chordata; order Ceratodontiformes; family Protopteridae; genus Protopterus; species Protopterus annectens. The sequence continues at coordinate 1,524,246,968 of NC_056733.1, forward strand.
AGTCATTCTTAGAACAGGCTATGGAAGAAATGCAAAATGTCAAACATAAAAAATAGCTATAATGCGGAAGGAGACATGTTTCTCATTCTTTTGAATGAGCACATGGAGAAACTGTGGCAGTGAAACCAGTTCCACTGTAAATAAGGAAAATACTTGAGAGACAGAGAAAACCATAGAAATTGACCAGCAGAATCAGGAGCACCATGGAACTGCATCAGAATCTGGAGTTGTGAGATGGAGATGAACAGGAAAAAAGACCAGCAACATGGAAGTTAGTGAATAAATGTGAGACTGCAGAGCTTCAATCACATTTGTGAAATACAGCTGAACACGAATAAGTGGAAAGAGTGAACTTTTGTTGACTTTATTAAAATTGTCTAGAACTGAAATGCACTTGCCACACTTTATGCATTTATGTTTGGAAGGAATCTGAGGGATGGAGGAGGAAGGAAAAAGATAACTGTAAGTAAAGCTATTTTTTCTTAATGTTTCTATTAAACTTTTAACAATATAAATTGCATATTTTACAGTACAGTATTTTAGTTGTTCTTGTATGTGATAAAATTATTAGAGTAAACTGACACCTTTTTTTCCCTTTCACTTCTCTTTCTTGCTTCTTTTTTGGTATTAAGTAATGCAGGCATTACAGTGCAAAAAGATAAGAAAAGCGAGACAAAGCATGTTTCAGTTAATAGGTGGTAATATTCAAACTGCACAGATCATATTGTATGTAGAGCTGAAATGTTTTATCTTACTTCTGCACAGGTGAGTTTCTAGATTAAGGCCCTTGGTTTAGTCTAATAGGACATTTTAAGTGGAAACAAGTAAATATGAGAAGGCTGAATATAAAGAAAACTTTTCCTTTAGAAATAAATGTTTCAGCTTCTCCTTCAGACTTCAACAGAAGACTTCATTTATCTTTTTTCTCTTACTTTTCCATAGAGGCAAGCTGATAATAGGGCAATAAAAGACAAAATGCCAGTTTCTTCATGACTAAAAGTTAATGATTTCTGAAAGTATGCAAGTAGTTTTCAAATCTGGGGAAGGGGGAGTAAAGACGAAAAAAAGAACAGGCACCAACTAGTGTAAGTAGAAGCACAGACAATAGCATGTGCCTTTGCATGGATAACCTCAATTTCTGGTTAACTAGGCCCATGTTAACAGATGCACCTTTGGCACAAATGTTCCTTTTGGGAGGGTTAAACTTCATTATTTGGAGATGTACATAGTTTTGTGCATTTGTATTAAGTTAATAGATTTTGGGGGTGTTCTGGGGTGTGCTTGATTTCTTGTTTGAGGGTTTTTATTAAAATAAAAAGTCTTGTAAAATGTGACAAAGGTTCCATTGTTGATGACATGAAAAAAATGATTAACCTGCCAAACTGCCAAACATTAATGTGTACATGTATAGACAATTAAAAAAGATGCCATGTATAATAGGTGGGAATAATGACCACAATGGTGATTGTTTCTATATTATTTTAGAATGTTAATGGTCTCAAAGGTATAGATAAAAAGGAATGAATACTTAATCATATTAAGATATGCAAATAGTAATGCTACAGGAGACACATCTGGAAAGAAATGAGCATGTGGATTTGATAAAGAAAGGATTTTAGGATGGATATTCTACAAAGTATCAGGAACAAATGAAAAGAGGACTAGTTATATCAGTTGCCAGAGGAGCACCAATTGTGAGAGAAGAGGGAAAAAATATAATAATGGCAGATTTGTAGTAGTAAGGGATTACTGGCAAGGAATGAGGATTACACTGGCATGCAGTTATATTCCACCTAAAATTGGGAGAAATAATCAGCTTTCAGTAGGGAATATTACTTATAGGTGAGGACTGGAATTTTATTTGCAACAATGAGGATGTATCTGAGGGGCCTAGAAGGGAAAATATAACAAAGGAGTGTAGATTTCTGAAGAAATTTATGAAAAATATTTGCCATGAAAGACATGAATTCAGTAGCAGGAACTCAGACAATGTATATCAATGTACACAAATCAGTGAGCTTGTTTTTGAATGTTAATGGCCAGTCATTGTATAATAGCAATAAACCCACAGAAGTATCTGGATATGAAAATAGTTTAGTTATAAAATATGATAGGCACAATATATGTATTAAATCATTAGTTCCTAATAACTAGAATATTATACTGCACGGTAATAATCTTCAGCAAAAATTAGGACATAAACCTTGTTTCATCTTTTCTCATGGGGTTAGTATTTAGGAAAGACTGGAATGCATAAAATATTCTCCTTTTGATGCTGTCACTAATAGAACACTTGGCACAAAAATATGGTACCTGCCTTCCATGCAAGTACATATATGAAGGGAGTGAATTAACCTTAAAACCTTTAAACTGTATTTTTAAGTTCAAGTGCAAATATGATTGCAACACAAAAGACATTATTAATTTAGCTTTTTGTGATGCCTGTTTCTGTCTTTACATGGGTAAAACAGAATGGCACTTTAGAAAATGTATCCAGTAGCATTATTATGATAGTCAGGCAAATAGAGTGACTAACACTCTTTTAAAACATAAATTGACCTGTAGTAAAATAAATTGTTCTATTTTACTATATTTGAACAAGTTTGACCTAATCCGGGGGGGGGGGGACTGAGAATATACATTAGAACATCAAAAGTCATTATGGCAACTTAATGCCAGTGAATATCCTGGCCTAAATGATGCAGTTTCCCTTAACAGTATTCTAAAATTGTGCTTTTCTATGTTATAATTTGAAAACTATTTTAGTTTTTAGGGCACTTTTTAAGACAACAGTTTTATTTATTTTTTTAATAAACATTGATCATAATTAAAATTATTTTATATGGGTGTATTATCCTAATATTATTACATGAACTTAGATTTATCTCACCAAGTTCCTGTATTAATCAATTATCTTAATTAATTAACAGTTCTTTGCTCTTGGGTACATTTTATCATATGACTTTCTGCACTTTTATATTTAACTGGTCTAGTATGATCGAATGTTACTTCTGGTGAAGTCTTTATGATGAAAGCAGTTAACTTTATATAATATTTCTGTCACAATTTATTAAAGTGTTTGGTATTTTCCTTTTAGGATCAAGGTGTCTGACTGGATACATAGCTTCTTTTTTGGTTTTCAATAATCAATGTTGCTTTTGTCCAGGGAAGTAAACAGGGGTCCAAGGAAGTAAATACTGTGGAAAAAATAGCCAGGGAATTGTTATGGCTAGGCTTGTATAGGTCCTAGGGCTGATAGCCTAGTACCAATCTATGAACCTATGAACCTACTATATCTGGTTTTCTCACATATATTTTTTGAACTGTTGGTAATGGGTGATCTCTTGTGATATAAACTTCATAATTTTCTATAATGCTTTGTAGCTCATGTTTCCAGTGTTTTTCAGCTACTTCAATATAATAATATAATAATAATAATTATATATATATATATATATATATATATATATATATATATATATATGGGTCTACTTCATTTGACCTAACTTCCAATTAACTGACACCCATTTGACTGAGACCAAATGACTGAAATTTAATTTGACTGACACTTTATTTGACTGACAAGTATTATTGGCAGTTTCCAGAGCACTGTAAGGCAAGCAAATGGAATATGTCCCCTTCCCCACCATAGTGCGACCTGGAGTTAGAATATATAGTTAGGGGGGTGTGGGGGCACAGCCCCCCACAATGGGGGGTGTGGGGGGGCAAAGCCCCCACTTACTTTTGTTTTACTAAGCAATATTAAAGCAAAACTAAACAATATAATATGAAATTAGGTGGGGGGGGGCTTCGCTCTCCACACCCCCCATTGTGGGGGTTGTACCACCCACACACCCCTAACTATATATTCTAACTTCAGAGTCGCACTATAGTGGGGAAGGGGACATATGCCATTTACTTGCCTTACAGTGCTCTGGAGACTGCCAATAATACTTGTCAGTCAAATGAAATTTCAGTTAAATGGGGTCAGTCAAATGGGTGTCAGTCAATTGGATGTTAGGGCAAATGAAGTAGACCCATATATATATATATATATATGTATATGTATATATATATATATATATATATATATATATATATATATATACACACATATATATATATATATATATATATATATATAATATAAAATATAATAATAATGTTTGCAGAATCTCCAATACACCAGTCTTGCCACAGTATTATGACTTTCAGTATACAGTCCTTCTGCCATTAGTATGTCACAACCAGCAACAAGGTGTGCAACTGTTTCAAATTCTGTTTTACAGAACCTACAGTTGTCTGTTTCTCCCACATGTTCAATGGACTTTGTAAACCAGCATGTACACAGTTCACTATCTTGGGACACCAATATTAACTTTTCGACTTTTGGCTTAAATTTACTTTTCCATAACCATTCATGTATTTGATCCTGCTCAACATGAGGTTGTTTCAAGAGTTTTCTACACTTGCAACTATAGTTATACATTTTTCACATTTATCTTTGCATTAGATCCTTCACCTTATATATTTTCTTTTGTTTTTTTGTTACATTCAGTCCATTCCCACTTGACACTGATATACTTCTACTAAACTAAGCAGGGAAGTCATCTTAGACTTATTTTCCTCCTGTTTTAAAACTTTCACTACACTTGGGTCTTGTGAGGTCAGCAGATATGTATGCAGTACTATGACTGCAGATCTATACATGTAATCAATTTTGAGGAGGCCCATACCTCCTTCAGAATGGGGACTATATAATCTTGGTATACACTGATTTTTATAAATCATTTCATAAGCATGAAACATCCTTCTTGTTTTCCTGTCAAAGTGATCCAACACCTTTTGGGACCAGTCAGTCACTCCAAAACTGTAAAGAGCAAAGCTTCCGGGCATAACCCTTCCTCAATACTAATATTAGTATTGAGGAAGGGTTATGCCCGAAAGCTTTGCTCTTTATTAAAATGGTTTTCTCCTACAAGTTTTTTCTTTTGGGTTCGAGTTTTGCAGCTGGTTCTATTTGTACTCCAAAACTGTAAGTTAGGAGAGGAAAAGCAAATCAGTTTATAGCTTGGACTTTGTTCCTAGATATCAATATTGTTTTCAGTATTAATTTTAGTCTTCTAACCTATTCCTTACTAAGTTTTATTTGCATTTGTTCATGTTTTATTGTTGATCCTTCATCATTTCTCAAATATTTATACACTCCCTATTGCTCAAGTTCTTTTATCCTCATTGCTGTCCCAAACTGATGTTTCCTTGGTGCTGCAGCTGTCCTGCTTTAAAGGTTGCTTTTGCACATTTATAAAGACCAAATGACATTCTTATATCATCTGAAAAAGTTTTGAACACTTGCAGTTGTGCTTTCAGTTCCTCATCTTATGAACTATACAATTTTAAATTGTCCACATAAAGAAGATGGGAAGTCTTTGGTTCCCTATCAGAAGCCTGAAACACTATAAGCCTGAAAATCAAAATCCTGAAACCACAAGCCTGAAAATTCAAAATCCCGAAAACCCAAAATCCTGAAACTCAAAATCCTGAAAACACAAAATGGACATACTGACGTCATTGTGGATTTGCTATTGTTAGCCCTGTGGTGTTAGGTCATGCGTTGGGTTCAGGTAAGATTGCGGTTGGTTTTATGTCAGGGTTAGGGGTGGTTTAAGTGAGTTAGGGTTAGGGCGCAGGTTAGGCATGTATGCAATAGTGACAAATATTGGGGTTAGGGGCGGTTTAAGTGAGTTAGGGTTAGGGCGCAGGTTAGGTGAGTGTGCGATAGTGACGGACCTTAGGGTTAGGGTTAGGGTCAGGGTCAGTTGGTAGATATAAGTGTCTTTATAGTGACATATTAGCATTATTTGTGTTTTCAGGATTTTGAGTTTCAGGATTTTGGGTTTTCGGGATTTTGAATTTTCAGGCTTTTGGTTTCAGGATTTTGATTTTCAGGCTTATAGTGTTTCAGGCTTCTGATAGGGAACCGAAGTCTTTATATTTTGTTATTTTCTGGGAGCCAAATTGTAGTCATAACCTAATCTATTAAGTAGACAGCTTAATGGGTTAAGGGAAGACAAAAGAGCAGTGGTGACAAAGATTCAGCCTGGAACATCCCCCTTTGAATTTTTATCCTTGCGATTATAATTTGTCCTTTATCATGGCTTAACTGAAAAGTGGTTTTCCACCGTTTCATGCTCACTTTAATGTAATTGATCAGTGTAGGGTATATCTTATACATTCTTAAGTACTCTTTTATCCATGTATGTGGGATACTGTTAAATGCTTTTTTTGCAGTCTATCCATGCCATATTTAGATTATTCCTCTTTTTACAGTTTTCCATTATGACTTTAACAACACGTAGTCCTTTGTTCCGTATGACTTTCTTTTGTTACCCTTTTGTTCTATTGCCGTGATTGAGTTTTCTTCTAAGTGACTATAAACTTTATTGGCATCAATTCCAGTGTATAATATATATGTCATCAGAAGGCAGGTTATTGATCTATAGTTTTTAGGATAGCTTGCAGGTTCACTCTTAAGAAGGAGTATTGTTTTTCCTGTTGTAAACCAAGTTGGTGTCTATTCAGGGTATTCATATAAATAGTTCTTACTCATAGCTACATCTTCATGTAAAGATGTTAATACTTTTAGCCAGAAGTTAGGTACTGCATCTGGGCCTGGGGTTTTCCAGTTAGAAGCTTTTTTAACTTTGTTTCAATCTCTCTAGTCGTTACTTCATCCTATTTCATATTCTGTACATTTGAACTTATTATTATTTCTTTTACTTTTTATATCTGTTTATCATCTTTGTTATGTTCCACAGGATCTTCATAGATATTTCTCCAAAATACACAAAAACAAGAAACAAGTGCAACCCCAAAAGGTAAACCAGTAAAATACAACAGCACTTGTGCTTTTTACGAATCCCCTCAATATAACTTACTGGAGGGCCCAGAATATAAAGGAGCTGGTGGAACGTAAGGTTAAGTCTAAGGGTAATAAAAGGATGGGTATGTTTAAGTGTGGTCCGTGTGCCCAGTGTGCCTATATTGCCCACAAAGAAAGTGTTTTTCTGACAAGTAGGAACAAAGTTATTAAAAGAACTTCCTTTTCTAATCACAACAGCCAGAGTTTAGTGTATCTGGTTACTTGTGAATGCTGTCGTGCATTCTATATTTTTAAAACAAAAGGAACCTTACGGAGAAGAATATACAAACATTACTATGATATAAAAAGTAAGGATGAGAAAAATAGTTTATATAAGCATTTGAAAGGTTGCCCCAATGCAAAATATAAGTTTTTTTGTGATAGAAGTAGTTCATTTTGACTTTAAGGGGGGGTTTTGGGAAAACAAAATTGAGTATTGTGAATTGTACTGGAAATTAATCCTGGAAGCTAATGGAAGCCCAGGACTTAATGAGAATTTAAGTATAAGTTTAGTGTTAAAAATGAGAGTGGCTAGATTGTGAATTATTTGGTATAGGATAAGATTTCTGTACTTTATTTTTTCTATTTATGTCCACCTGAATTTTTGTACTTTGGTCACTAGATGACAGTTAAGAGAGATTAATATTTTGCTGTTTTAAATGTAGAAAAGTTTTTTAAGTTTTTAATTTACTTATATAACATTTTTTAAATGTGAAAAGTTTTATATGTATCAATTTTAACATTTATAAATTTACAATTTTTTGATTTCATATACAGGATGCGGCATTTACTTATTTATAGCATCTTTTATACAGAAGAAGTACTGAGATTATTTTTTAAATCTGTTGCTTGTTTTATGAGTGTTTGACTATTGGATGGTGTATAATTGATAAGTAGAGTTTTTTGGTATATAAAGGCAGCAATTTTATGTGGAATTTTATCTGAAGAAGTCTTAAAATGAAAATGTGGCGATTAAAGCATTAAGTTTTTTGCACCCCTTTTAATAAATTGCTTATTTTGTACTGGACATACTGCTTCAAGAGTGCATTTATATTTTACTATTTCTCCAAAATGTATCTAGTACTTCTTTTTTGGGAGGGATAGTTCAACAATTCCTTTTGCCTTGTTTCCCAGTTCTCTATAAAACTTTTTGGGTTATCAATAAATTGCTTATTTTGTACTTTTCCTTTATATTTATCTGCATATCTTATCAGTTTTTCAGGATTATTATTTGTGATAGTGAACCATAGATCATGATCTGTTCTGATACTGTGGATTGCTTTTATCAAGTCTATCTTTCTAATTATTATTGTTGACCTGTTCCAACCTCTATACTCTTCTAACAGTGATACTTTTTGTCTTCAATGCTTTATAGTTTTCTCGATTCGATACTTCCATGATGGCGTTTGATTTCTTCCCTTCCTTTCCTTTACTGCCTTGTGTTTTTGTGGTAAGACTTTGTCTATTATTAATTTAGATGCACAGCAATATATCCCACTTACTTCTGTTATATCACATGAATCTCTATGAACAGTCCTAATTACTGTGTTCATTTCTTTTATCAGACTTCTAACTTTTGGGGTTTTATTGATTTTCTGTTGTCTATTTCTTTCATTGATCTTAATATGCTTACCCATCTCTTTTAAATCAAGCAACTCTTCTCTTAGATCATTTTCTTCTAAACTGAGGGCGCATTCTTTGTTTCCCCTTTCCTGTGTAAATTCTATAGAAAGTTCCAGAGCATCTTCCTGTGCCACATTCTCTTCAGTTTCAACTAGTGTCATCCATTGCTCTTTCATATGGGAACTCACTGGCCTAACACACCACAGTATTGACTGCCTCAGAGTTGCCACAGGTTTCCTGTTCCTTTCCTTGCTGTGCAACTCCAACTGAACTTTTGTACTGGTTTCCTATGGAAGGTGCCAAAGTATCATCATATGGCAACTGAAAGAATATGAGAGCACACAAATGAAATAAAGACATGTATACAATCTGTGTTAACCAAGCATGTTGAAAAGAATGGTGATAGACATGTATTTGCTTTACAGGTGCTACAGTTTGTTTATCCTAATAAACATTTAGGTGACATTAGGAATTTGATGGAGGTTTTAGAAACTAGATGAATTATTAATTTGCAGTGTGATAAGTTATATGATATTAATGACACTGTTTCTTTAAAACTCACTTTAAAATCTAGACGCTCATATAAGTGAACCCCTATTGGATACATAGTATTTGAATGTTACTTTTAAATGGGTACAATGTTATTTGTTAATATGGGTCTGATGAAGCATCTATGTTTGATGTGAAAGCACTAACCTTCCTTTTATTTTGTGAGTGGTTTTAAAAGCTAGTTTTAAACTTGTATTGTTACATTAAAGCTTGTTTATATGCTCCAGCTGTGTTATGTGCAGCTTAGTTTATGGTTTAATTAAGAAGAAGCAAGTAACTAGAGGTCTCTGTCTAGTTTTAGAGTGAGTTCCAAAGTAGTGGCAGTACTACCATGCCTGAAGCAAGTTGTGGGGAATTGGAGACTTTTGGGTATATGTGTTTATTTATGAAAATAGTAATTTTTATGAAAAGCAATCACCATGGGCAAGGAGCACTGAAAAATACTATAGTTCACAGATAAAGTGATGCGAAAGGGGCCTGGGTTGCTAGGTGAAACATTCATCCTTGAAGGTGGACTGTGTGCAGTGGATGTTAAAATCTCCTTCTCAGGACAGCAATGCAAATTCCCTACATGCTCTGAGAGCCAGGCTACAGTTTGAGAATTGATTATTGAGTTACGAGAATTGATTATTGAGTTACACTTGTGTGCCAGCTATGGTCATTTCTTCATATTTGAATGGCAGGGTGTGCCACCAGTCATTAAATTTTGGTGTCACATTTTTGGTTGGCACTGATGGGGTTCAAACCCCACTTATGCTAACCGTCACAAAGCGATCATTTTACTACACAAAAATATGCTTATGTTATGTATTTGTTTATTTAGTTGCTTTTGTTTACCAGGAAATAGCAAAAGGACTGATTAGCACCTTTTCACTGGAGGCACAGGGAGAAAATTTCCACTAACATCATAAAAAACATAGTACATGGCATCATAGTAATATAGCACTTTACAATAAAAAAATAATTTATAACATTTGGAGAGAATTTTTGTAGGATAAGACATCCAAAAAGCATAAGCTATTAATGCAGCATCTGTGTATAGGTACACAAAAATATGTAGTCTATACAAGTGACTTTCTGTACATATTAACCTTTTTTTCATTTTTTTAGAACTTTTAGAGTATGGTTTTAATAGGAAGAGTTTGGAAGTAAAGGGCGTATTGGAGTGAGGTAAAGGGAGATCAGTCAGGTATAGAGGACAGGCATTAGGGGGATATAGAAGAAAGATGGGTATGGAAAAGAAGAGAGTTACAGGGTGAGGGAGCTAGTGGGAGTTTGGAGTGAGGCAGCCCATTTGGACTTTCCTGGTAAACAAAAGTGAATAAACAAATCAGTAAATGAATACAATAAAAATAAACATATTTTTGTGAAACTGAATAGGGCAAGGAGTGCTGCAGGGTGGAGATATGTTGGTAAGATGGTAGATGTAGAAAAAGAAGAAGAAAATATTACTTATGGTGTTTAGTGTCAAATGCAAAGAATTTGAGGAATTTAATTTAGCCAGCTGTATGCATGAGCAGAACCAAGTTTTGAGAAGATGCTGTTTTAGCTGAGTTTTGAATAATGTTCATGTGTTTATTTGTCTCAGAGTGACTAGCATGGTGTTCCAGCTTCTGAAGGCTGAATAAGACAAGAGTGATTCACTGCTGTTATTGTTGGGTTTATTTATGGCAAGAAGGTGCTGGACCTGAGCATAGGAAGCGAGTAGGAGAATATGACTGAATCATATATTTTAGTGTAAGACAGTTTTGAGGTTTGTAGATGAGATGGTGGATTGTTACCATTTGGAAGTACCAATTTAGATGTTTTGAGGTCAGACAGTAATGCATTTTCTAGGACAGATTAGCTGTGAGTTTAGCTATTTTATTGTAATACTGTTATAATTTGAGAAGCTTGCAAACTGATAAACATTATGGAGGCATAGAGAAGGGTTTGGAGTAAGATAGTGGAAATTGTTTTTCTGGCAGTGTCTGTGAGGTATTATTTTGTCCTGTATAGACATTCAAGTTTTTTGTATTTTTTTATTGATTGTTGCATATGGTAGTGAAAGTTCACATGCTTGTCAATTATTATCCCAAGTAATTTAGTTTGAAAGTTTGTTTCTATTGTAGTTTTATTGTTTGAGGTTACAGTTAGAGCAGGGCTTTGGTGGTTGAAATTCTTTGGCATAAGTATCATTAACTTAGAATTTTTAGGGTTTAGCAGTATCTGGGAGTTTTCTAGACAAGTTTCAACAGCTGGCAAGGACTCCTGCATCTGCAGTTAGAAATCAGTGAAGTTTTTGGCTGAGCAGAGAAGTGTGGATCCTTATGCATATTGGATTATTTTGGCATATTTGGTCAAGGTGTAGAGGTCATTGATGAAAATATTGAATAGCAGAGGTTTAAATATGGACCCTTGTAGAGCACTAGAAGGAAAGAAAAGGATTTTGCTAGCCATTTAACTTGTTCTGTATTTGCTAGTTAGCTATAGAACCAGAGCAGGAATGACTTACTGAGGCCACAGTGAGAGTTTAAGAAAGATCTTTTGATGAAAGACTAGGTCAAATCCCTTAGACAGGTTAAGAAAAAGTGAAAAAAATAGGTTACCAGTGTTTCTATTTCAGTTCATATGATTTGTGAAACTTATGAGATCAGTAGCAGAGCTGTGAAAGGGCGTAAACCATGTTGGGTAGCAGAGAGAGTTATTTGTGGTGAGGTGTTTTAAAAGTTAGACGTGAACATAGTATTCAGGGATTTTGGATAAAGAAGAAAGAGTGGTAATGGGTCTATAGTTTGAGATATCCCTTAGATATCCATCCCTGTGTGAGGATAGTATAAAGGATTTTTTACACTGTGGGGGGCATATTTTTCAGAGACAGACCAGTTAATAAGAATAGAGATAGAGCTGGCTTACAGCATCTGTTATTTTGTTACAGATAAAATTAATATGATAGAAGTGCAATACAGTTTTTTTACTGGACTGTTGGTTAGGAATGAGGAAGTTTATAGCTGTTTGGGAATTTGTGGTTAGGGAGTTATGTGTTAGATCTGGGTTGGGATAAATAGCCACTTTGCTACAGATATGATAGTAAAAAAGTCTTGGTTGAAGCCATTTGAATTTAATTTTATTTTTGGTTGGTATTGTTTGGGGGAATGTGGCTTTTGTATTAGGTAGGTGATTTTGAAATAGTAGATGTAATAGCTTTGGTATGAGAATAAGGAAGTGGAAACTGTATGCGGTGTTGTATAAAGGAGCCTCAGTGTGGGAAGTGATTTCTGCTGAGTTTAGGTTGATAAGATGTAGCTTGAGCAAGCAGTATTAGAGGGAGATAGCTAGAGAGTTGATTGGCAGCATGGTATTGGAGTATAGTTTAGCTAAGTATATTAAATAGAGAGGAATATACTATCTTGGAGTAGTGTAGGAAGAGGCAAGCATTTTAGACAAAGGGCCTATAGACTATAAAGTGAGTAGCTGAGATAAAGGAATGATTGTGTGTGATATGATGTAAGTGAGGGCAGAGTGTGATTTGTATGAAGGTTTAATTAGTTGTTGCTGTATTAGCTAGATGGGAAGATTGTGCATTAGTAACAACCACAGTAGATGAGTATTAGTAATAACCAGTCTGAATGGGGAGTGGACCTATGTGTGATGGTATGACAGAGGGATTCATTGGCACAGAAAATAGGGAAGAGCGGCAAGTGAAGATAAATGTAGCAGTAGAGGGCTTGGTGGGACTTGGCAATAGAATAGGGGAGTGGATTGAGCCTGAGCATAGCATATTTACCAAGCCTTCCTGAAATCAACTACCAAATGACCTTTTTTGAGTCTTCATGTTATCATAGAAATCAGAAAATACAAGGTAACTGTGCCATGTGGGCATTTATTCAGTGCCAGTACCTACCTTCAGATCTTATTTTGCTTTATCAAGGAGACATAGGACAGTCATGTTGCATGAATTTGTGAATACCCATCCACTTGTCTAACTCCATTTTAGAGGAAGATAGTGTATGACATGGCTTGATCTGGAATGGAAGTATTTTTCAGAAAAGGAGTAGTCATTGTATAATGAATCTGTCTCTCCACTATGATTTTTGTTTATCTGCTGAAGCACATTCAGATCTCTGGTCCTAATGTTCATTGGACTGTTTGGTTTCTGGAAATACAAAAAAGTCTTGGAATTCTGGATACCTAATGGCTCTAAAAGCAAGGCAGAGATCACCCCAAATACATAGACAGAGACTCTAGCCTCTCCAGGTAGTTCAGATCTTTTAGGTCAATGATTTTTTTTCAGGTCCCTCCAACTGCCAAATATTTGTAGTAAGACGCATCTCAAATGGGAAATTGTATTCTATGATGTGCCTGATCAGTGCAGAATATAAAGGGGTAAGGACTTCTCTGGATCTAGAAGAGATATCCTTTGCATTTAGCTGCACTAGATATAAAGATTTGTAATCACAGCTGCAACATAACAATCAATGGAAAGAGAGTTATCTACTCATGTTCAAAGGTCTCTCACATATTCCTTTTGAAGTTGGATGTTATCTATACTATATGATGTGTTAAGGCATTGTTTACCAGATGCAATAATATTGCACTTTTTATCAATTAGTTTTAGTCCATTTTCTGTACACCAGTCATTAACATGTTCAAGCTGTAGCTTCTCCCTGTCAGAAGGAGATTTGAGAATGACACCCAGTTTATTGACATTTGCGAACTAGATCCTGTTTTTTCATTGGGAGATCAGAAAAGTATATGCAATTAGTAGATGACCCAAGTATGGATCTCTCATGGATGCCGCTGCTTACTTTCATGATCACTGAAGATGCACCTGCCAGTGTCACTGTGTGGGTTCTGTCCCTAAGCCAATTCGCTATCCACCTAACTACATAGAGATCAGACTGTTGCTTAGTTAGCTTGTTAATTATATCAGCATGTGGTATGGGCTCAAATGCTTTGGCAATGTCCAGATATGCTGTATAGATAGCATGATCACTGTCCATGGCTTGTATTACTTGCTCAAAGAAATTTATCAGAGTCATTGGACAGGAGCAGAGGAGCAGATCGTCTTTGGTTCTGCTCAGTAGCCAGCCAGGTATGTTATCAGGACATACGAAGGATGCGTTTTTTTTTGCTTTATTTTTGTTTTGGAAAATACCTTTAGGAAGTGTTATTTTATAATGATAGTGACTTTGAGATCCTTTAGAATATATGGGTTATATATAGTTGTGTCGGGACTGAAGTCTGCTCTTAATTTGTTAGCTAACATGTTTGTGGTATCTGTTGGATCTAAGTAGGTGGTATCATTTTGAATAAGTTTGCAGTAATGTTACATGTTATTTCCTAATTTTCTGATGTAAGTAAGAAAGATTTGCACTCAAATAGGAGTGTGGTCCCTTACAGAGAACTGCAGAATCATTTATTGCCAGTGGGGGACAGCTACACAATTTTGTTTATGTATAAGTCATAAACCTTCACTTCCTGGATGTTCATTTATACTGATCTTTGAATGGTGTCCATCTTATACTTACAGCCTGGACCAGTCATAAATCAGTGCATTTCGATGGGGAGAGTAGACCACTAAACCTGCTCATGCTCTACAACCACAAATGTGTAAATGACCATTGACTCTCATCTTACAAAAATCACAGCATACTGTAAGGCTTCTGGAAGACATTTTATGTGTTCCATGTTTTAACAAATAATAATACCAGATGTTTTATGAAAGTGACTAGCTGTGGGGCTCTATAAGGTATTATTTTATTAGACAATGATGTCTCATTTGCATTTAAAAATAAGCATGCGGCTTTGACAGCCCAATCGGTGTGCCCATTGTAAATTGAGCATATACCAATGGAATGACATCCGGCAACTAAGGTAGCACTGAGTGGCCAGACTTTCTATTGGAATATGCAGAGGGACAGAGCAAAATAGAAGAAAAATCAACTACATTCTCAAAAATAAAGAAACAAAAATGTACCTGGTTTTCCTTTTATTTTTGTGCAGTCCCTTGTAAAATTTCAACAGAAAAAAAAACAGCAACAGACATTCTATTTTCTGCGTTGTTTCTCCTACACTATACTAACATACTGTGGAAGCATGGGGACGCAAGTCCCATACTAATTCATCAATAAAAAAGGAAAAATGCAAAGGAACACTTCAGAGTCTTTATACAAAGGCATTACTTAAGAAAGGGAAGCACTTTATTTCTTAAATAATGCCATTGTATAATAGCAATAATATACGACTAGATGTGGGTATATCAGTATTTTCCCACAGTTAGTGTAGTTTAATCATTTGGTCGTTGCCCTTGTGACCACACCACACCAACTGTGGATAAATCCTGATACACCTTGTCATGAAATATTGCTTAATTATGTCACAGTAGGGGGCCAAATAAGGAAGTAAAACAAGGAATCAAAAATTCCCAAGTAGATGCTGACTCTTCTACACATGTTTACATGGGATTTTGCTTTCTTTTTTCCATTTTTATTTTACACCTACCCATGGTTACATAACAACATAAAATTGTAAGCCAAATTCTTCACAGCACAAGCCATTTTCCACTTGTGCTATGATGAGAAGCCATCTTCCACTTACACTATGAGCAATCTTCCATATATGCCATGATAACAGGAGCTATCTTCCACTTCTGCTATGACAAGTGTAGCCACCTTCCACTTACGCCATGGTAAAAGAAGCCATCTTCTGCTTACACTATGATAAGAGGTACCATCTTCCACTTACACTATGAGCAATCTTCCATATATGCCATGATAGCAGGAGCTATCTTCCAATTCTGCAATGATAAGGGGAGCCATCTTCCACTTACGCCATGGTAAAAGGAGCCATCTTCCACTTACACTATGATAACAGGAGCCATCTTCCGCTTATGCTATGATAAGAGGAGCCATCTTTCACTTATGCTATGATAAGAGGAGCCATCTTCCATTTACACTATGATAACAGGAGCCATCTTCCGCTTATGCTATGATAACAGGAGCCATCTTCCGCTTATGCTATGATAAGAGGTACCATCTTCCACTTACACTATGAGCAATCTTCCATATATGCCATGATAACAGGAGCTATCTTCCAATTCTGCTATGATAAGGGGAACCATCTTCCACTTACGCCATGGTAAAAGGAGCCATCTTCTGCTTACACTATGATAAGAGGAGCCATCTTCTGCTTACATTATGAGCAATCTTCCATATATGCCATGATAACAGGAGCTATCTTCCACTTCTGCTATGATAAGGGGAGCCATCTTCCACTTACGCCATGGTAAAAGGAGCCATCTTCTGCTTACACTATGATAAGAGGCGCCATCTTCCACTTACACTATGAGCAATCTTCCATATATGCCATGATAACAGGAGCTATTTTCCAATTCTGCTATAATAAGGGGAGCCATCTTCCACTTACTCCATGGTAAAAGTAGCCATCTTCCACTTACACTATGATAAGAGGTACCATATTCCACTTACACTATGATAACAGGAGCCATCTTCCACTTACGCCATGGTAAAAGGAGCCATCTTCTGCTTACACTATGATAAGAGGCGCCATCTTCCACTTACACTATGAGCAATCTTCCATATATGCCATGATAACAGGAGCTATCTTCCAATTCTGCTATTATAAGGGGAGCCATCTTCCACTTACTCAATGGTAAAAGGAGCCATCTTCCACTTACACTATGATAAGAGGAGCCATCTTCTGCTTACACTATGATGAGGAGCCATTTTCCACATGCTATGATAAGAAGAGCCATTTTCTGCTTAGTCTATGATAAGAGACGCCATCTTCCATTTACGCTATGATAAGAAGAGCCATCTTCCACGTATGCTATGATAAGAGGAGCCATCTTCCATGCATGCTATGATAAGAGGAGTCGTCTTCCACTTACTCCATGATAAGAGTAGCCATCTTCCCCTTACGCTATTATAAAAGATCTTCCCCTTACGCTATTATAAAAGAAGCCATCTTCCATTTCTGTTATGACAGGGTGAAATAACACTGAAACATGTGCCCATATGCAGTGTAGCTTGGAGTCTTACCCTGATCTGTGAATTACAGTGAGCTTTTGAGCAGTGTTCTGAAACACTTGTACTTTTAGACATAACTTACATATTCCTAATTAAGTCTTGATAAAATGAACTTTAAAAATGTTTCTCTGTATACATAACTGCTTCTCTACACATTTGTTTAAAGTGTGACAGCTGATTGACAGCCATTTGAGTGAATGCCAGTGGATCAAGGGGTAAATGTGAAATGTTGGGTCCCACTAGAGTGAGTCTCAAAATATGGAGATTGAATGGCCAAATGATTGAATTTATAAGTTAGAGATGCCATTTCTCATAATATACCATTTTTTTGAGGTATGGTGATCTCAGGGTCGGTACATATAAGTTTGGGGAGTGGGGGAGCTTGCCCCCTCCCACATGGGGAGGCGCAGGGGAGCAGAAGTTTTAACAATTTTTGAAATTCACTTCTCCCATTTTTTTCAGTGTTTTTTTTTTCATCTTTTGAACACTCTGCATTCTGAGTGCTGACATTTCAGTAGGGAGCCAGATCAAGATAACATTTCAGAAGCATCTTTCAGCAGCAGTGGAGTTTTCATTTTTCTTCAGTGTTCTGCAGCCTGGGAGTAGGTATACATAAGATTTGGGGAGTGGGAGTATCCTCTACTTGAGTTATACATGAAGCTTTGCCTCCTGCAAAAGTAAAACAAAATATCTCTGGTGTTTGTAGAAAGATGTTTTGCTGTTTTTTTGTAATCCATGTCAGTCAATTTGACATGAACCCCATTTGTTCACATCCGTTTTATTGTTCAAATCCTTAGTTGGTAAATGGTATCCCCCATCCCTGGGTAAATATTAAGTTTTTGTAAGCCAAATGACTCACACAGAATGCCATCTTTTACACATGAGATGTTGATTTTGTGAAATAATACAAAAAGATATATCCATATGCAGTTGAGTCTGGTTTGTTGTCTTCCCTGCATTATTAAAGACCTGTGTGTCATAATATATTTGTCATCCAGCAAGCTAAAGCCACTTTATTCTCTAGGTAATTTAATGCCTTTTATAATAATTCAGTAAAGGAAAACTTGAACATGTCTTTGTACACACAGTGCTTCCTGCCTAGTTATATTTAACATCAGACAGACTAAGAAACAGGACGCAAAGTTATTCAACCAAATTTATCTTGCACCTGTTTGAGTTTCATATAATGATTAGCATAAATGTTGCCTTTAGTATCATGCATGGAGGGCAAAACTGATGGTACCACTCCAGATTAATAAAAGGAATAGATACCACGATTTCTAGATCAGAGTCATATATACCATCAGATAAACTTCACTCACTGATATATCACCACATTGCACATATTTAAAAAGACAGTTTCAAAAGTTCAATAGTTTGAAACAAATAAAAAACAAATTGTTGAAGAAAAATGCTTACCTTGGCATATAGGAGGGGGAGGGTACCAGCCAACATGGTGACATTGACTTATCCTGGCCCCATTTAATACATATCCAGGATTGCAAGAAAATTTGACTAAGCCATCAGAAATTTTGTACTGCCCGTGTTCAATGTTGGGATTCTTACAAAGAATTCCTAAAAAAGGAAAAAATATATATATATATTGAACTTGATATACTATATACTGAGTTGTATTGTGTCTTTGTGGACTTAGAGAAAGCATATGACAGGGTGTCTAGAGAGGAGTTGTGGTATTGTATGAGGAAGTCGGGAGTGGCAGAGAAGTATGTAAGAGTGGTACAGGATATGTACGAGGGTAGTGAGACATTGGTGAGGACTGTAGTAGGAGTGACAGATGCATTTAAGGTGGAGATGGGATTACATCAAGGATCAGCTCTGAGACCTTTCTTATTTGCAGTGGTGATGGACAGGTTGACAGACGAGATCAGGCAGGAGTCCCAGTGGACTATAATGTTTGCAGATGACATTGTGATCTGTAGTGAGAGTAGGGAACAGGTGGAGGAGACCATGGAGAGATGGAGATATACTCTAGAGAGAAGAGGAATGAAGGTCAGCAGGACTAAGACAGAATATATGTGTGTGAATGAGAGGGAGGATAGAGGAATGGTGAGGATGCAGGGAGTAGAGCTGGCGAAGGTGGAAGAGTTGAAATACTTGGGATCAACAGTTCATAGTAATGGCGAGTGTGGAAGAGAGGTGAAGAAGAGAGTACAGGCAGGGTGGAGTGGGTGGAGAAGAGTGTCAGGAGTGATTTGTGACAGACGAGTACCAGTAAGAGTGAAAGGGATGGTCTACAAGAGGGTAGTGAGACCAGCTATGTTATATGGGTTGGAGACAGTGGCATTGACAAAAAGGCAGGTGTCAGAGCTGGATGTGGCAGAGTTAAAGATGTTAAGATTTGCACTTGTGATGAGGGCAGACAGGATTAGGAATAAGTATATTAGAGGGTCAGCCCAGGTTAGACGGTTTGGAGCCAAAGCCAGGGAGGTGAGATTGCGTTGGTTTGGACATGTGCTGAGGAGGGATGCTGTGCATATTGGGAAAAGGATGCTAAGGATGAAGCTGCCAGGTAAGAGGAAAAGAGGAAGGCCTAAGATAAGGTTTATGGATGTGGTGAGAGAGGACATGTAGGTGGTTGGTGTAACAGAGCAAGATGCAGAGGACAGGAAGAAATGGAAACAGATAATCCACTGTGGAGACCCCTAATGGGAACAGCCGAAATAAAAAGAAGAAGATACTATATACTGTATCCAGGTAAGGTTGATAAAATATACATATCCTGTACCGGTTTTGAATTTATGGCTTTCACTGTCCATGACATTAGGGGTTTATAGATTACTGTTCCTTGCCCTGTATACTACAAAGGCTACAAATTTAGCTTCAGGTAGGAACCGAATGATTCTATTATTAGTTTTTTTTTTTTTTTATACATGTCACATGGTAATATATGCTTAGTTTTGGACAGACTTTTATTGATTCAAAAGTACAGTTAATACATATCAGTCAAACTCACAGGCTATAATGCGAGTGCACACTTGGTTTCAACCTCTCAATCGACAAATGTATCAGCGTTTCGAATAGCCAATTTTATTAAATCCATTCAACTGCAATGATTTTGTAAACTTTGAAATAAAGCAGTTTATTCACAAATGCACTTGAAAGACAAGACAACAACTACCTGAGCTAAACAATTGTTGACTTTACATCTGCAGTGTAGGCCCCTTTCCATTCCAGCTTACAGTCTAAATTCAAGGGGAGAATTTTCAGATAATAAACAAAACATTATTTGCACATGAAAACCAAAATCAATGGCCATGAGACATATGAACATTCATGCACTTATCATATCATGAAATGCATATGTACTTAACCTTTGCCCTGCCAACAGTCGGTACGTTCCACCTTATATCAAGCAGTGCTTAGGAGAAACAAAATGCGTAATGTATGACAGCTAGTATACAACACCATTTACATCTATAAATCCACTTTCTTATCGCTAGTATCTAAACTAAGAAACCACTTTTATAACTAATGGCTTTGTACCTGTCATACAGGGTAAGTTCATCTGTCAGTATCCATTCTCTAGCTATGATTTTGAGAACTATAATAGGAAGAAAGTATTCTAGAATGTCACACCAATGACATGAACCGAGACAAAACAAAAGCCTGCTGAGGTATATACTTTTCAATCTAGCGGGACAAAAATACTAACAAAAATATCTCTTACTTGAAACACTGCCTATGAAAGTATGCAGACAGTGAAATTCAAAGACTTTTTTTTTTACAGAATAAAGAAAATCCTCTGGAAGATAACCGATGAAGCTATAATTTATCAAAAATTAAAGAATAATCTGTGGTCCAGGAATGGACAATACATCCTTTTTATTAAATTCAGAGTAAGCTTTTTATGTAGGGAATTAAGACTACCAGTCAATCACTGAATACTTATGTTCACAGGCATAGCACCACCCATTAATTAAAGCTAATTTGTTTAAATCTTAAAAATAAATTTAAATCAGTATTATAATTAGCTCCTGGATCACTACTTCTAGTTTTTTTTTTTTTTTGTTAAGCATTGTTTACTCTTTTACTACAACCTATTGCCTCTCAAGGTATCATTTGGCTTTCCAGTGTTAATAAACAGGAAGAGTATTTTCCAGGTATGAATGTAACAAAATGAAGAAAAGCCGGCACTCTAGACTTCATTTATTCATATGTCATAGTTTTATTTTTTTAGTGGCAATACGAAATGTGAGTTCCTAAGACAAATGAGATGCAATGTAAGGTGTTTTCTAAAAGTAGAATACCCATGTAAAAGCAAACAAACCTGCGAAACAAGATCGTAAGGAACTTGATCGCAAAGAAAAATGGTGAGCCATTTGTGCAAAGATATGCAGATCCCACCAATTTTCAGAAAAGATCAAAAATTCTATACCAAAATGCAACTAAGTTGAAATGACAACCTTCTTTGGGGTTCTGGTACTTCAAAATATTGAACACAGTGTGACAACTAGTACTCCCGAGGAGAATGCCTTTGAAATGTGTGTTATATTTTGGCCAACTAATGTGGCAAGATTGCTTAATAACATTTGCTTTGTTACTAAATTTAGGTACTTGCTCACTTTTATTATTTTATTATTTTATTTTACCATTGTTTTCTGGGAATGTTCGATTGGGCCTTTTTTCAGTGGAGGCCCAGGGAGAAAAGCTCCATTACTAAAACACATTACAAACTATACAAGAAATCGATAACAATTAAGAATACATAACTTTTGGACTGATTAGAGTGTAATAGTACAGGTAATATGAGATCTTTCTAAGGACTTATAGGCCTGACCTAACTACTCAGAGTGAGAAGTTCAAGTAATCTGAAAAGAGCCATATGGGTACGTTCATTTCAATGTAAATAAATGCTGAGACTTTATACCAGAGAATGTCCGATATCTGATACTTAACTTGTTCTTATGCAATGGGAGCTGCAAATCTAGTAAACCCTGTTCCTGAGAGTGGAGGCCTTAAGCCCCACACAGGTTCATTGCCTGATTGTTATCAAAATGTTATTAATATGTTGGGATAAAGCAGCAATAAATTGTACAGGATGTATATAACACTGGAAGATTGTTGTTTGAAAGGCTAAATATACTCCTAGAAAGGTAATCATACAGCTGATTATATAGAAATCAAGTTTTGTAGGATTGCAATAAATGAGTCAAAACACTTGATTCCTAGGTAAATGGGACTCAGATGTAAATTTCTTCAAATACTTAATTGCAGATCACTTTCATTTCAAAGATTTGTGTGTTTTATTTTACATTATCTCAAATTTATTTCACATGATTCAAAATATTTCCTAATTGCTCCATTGCGTGTGATACCCTTTACAGCTCCCAATTTTTTTAAGAGTATTAAAGACTACTTGAAGTATCAAGAAAGCTGCTTACTTAAATGATACATCGTTAACGTGAAATACTTTTTGAGGATTTTCAAAAGGAGATAAAGGAATAAATCAAGGGTGCTTAAACCTAACAGCATGCTATCTGTTTACATAGTAATTTTACATGACTTGTCACCAGCTGTTTATAAAGTTAATTTCAGAACTGACTGTTTTTTTAGCTCAGGTAACCGAAGAAGAAATAAGTGATATGACTAAGTGGTACTCATCTGACATTGTATCAAAGATGAGCAAGGCTGTATGAGTCAGTGAACTCCATGTTCTTGTCTTGAGTTTGATTTGCTTCTGTTTCTATTTGTACACTGTGTGATTTGGAACTCATACTACAACCAAACCTATTTTCATGGGCCAGTTCAGAAATGGACTTGTCGCTAGTGGTTCTCATTAAGATAGCAAAAAACAAAAAAAGAGAAAAGAAGCCAGCTGTGTTAGTGTAGAGTGACAGAACCCTAATTACAACTCAGGCAACCTGGGTTTGACTAACAACATTAGAACAATAGACAGATGTGATTAGGGCCATTAAAGAAAGACATCATTGTCAAGATACAAATGAGGGTACAAACCACCACCATGGCTGTCTGGATGTTAGTCCCTCTGGATGAATTGCACCTTTGTGCCAGAGATACACAGTGCAGGAGAATGAATGAACTCAAGTTTGCTGGGGGGAAGGTATGATGGTCAGCAGACATGGGACTCAAAAAGTATATCTCCAGCTGATATTATTATTTGTTGAAATACAGGGGTAATTGTTTATGAAAATGAAAGAATATTAACAATGTGATAGTTTTAAGGGTGCTTGTGAGAAGTACTGCAAAACAGAGGCTTAGGCTTCCATCTCTGCTGTGGCATTACCAAAAATAATTATTATAATTATGAAAATTAAATGTCGGACTTTTGAAGATACCATTAGTGATATTTCTGTTTTCCTTCATCTTTAAATACAGGTGAATTGAATGATCAGATCTTCAGGGCAAAACAGCATCTGAATGGAGATAAAATATAATAAACTGAGTTCACACTAGTCTGCATATTGAAAGGTTCAAACTCTGTTGGCAATGCAGGGATGGTGTGGTGATATTTCACTTAATAATGACATAAAATTATGGAGATGACAACTGCCTTATGAAATGTAACAGTACTGGTATATCATGTGCTATATGATATAGCAGAAATAAGAAAGAAAACACAAATACGTGAAGTTATGATACATAGTCACATGGCATACCTCTCAACCTAGAAGTGCAAGAATTCTGCACAAAGCCTCACATAATGGGGGGGGGACAAAGGACCCAAACTGAGACAGATTTTAAATATTGTTCTTATAAACTTAGAAATGTACTAGTATAACAGGGTTTGTGTTAACATACATTTTCTGAAGAATATGAAGTCTAAAACTCACATTTTTGTCATTATTTAGTGAATTAATTCTCAGATCATCACAGAGATTTGCCAGAAAACAATGCATTTTTATGAGGAACAAAATGAAAATATGAGGAAAAAATTTGGACATTCTCTGAAAATCTGGACAGTTGAGAGGTATGGGGTTGGGATTCATGGAGATGTGCTGAGGAGCAGTGCAATGAAAAGTATATATGAATAACCAAGCAGGAGCAAGGTATATGCATACGCACATAGCTGGGCCCTGCTGTGGGAAATGGAGCAATTCTACAAAGCTACAAAATTAACACAACAGTCCATAACAAGAGATACACAGCAGGAAAAGGTAGTGGTCATACACTGCCCACAGCAAACTCCTTTCTAGAACATGTAGCACAGCTGCCACATGTAGTGTAAGTCTGGACCTCTTGTGGAACACTGTCACTAAGTATTCCATGGCATTGCCATACAGCACACTGCAAACTCCTGCAGAGTAAGGCCCAATAATTTATATACAAAGAAACATAAGGGATGGTGAGAAGGGTGATTGGGAAATGAGGGGAGAAAGACTGGCATTAGGTTAGGTAGTGGGGGGCACATGAACTAGCATAAAACAGTACAGAGAGGGGTGGCTGTGTACATCATAGGAAGGGGAAGACATTGGATGCCCACAGACAAACAAACATGAAGCAGAAAAAATGGCTGGAGAATAAATTATCATACTGGCAGCAAACTTCTACTGACCATTTAAGAGGGATCCCACTGTGATATGTAGATGGAGCTTCTGAGTCAGGATGGTCAGTGGTAAGGGCCACACATTTCTCAGTGGACCAGATGGTCTAGCTAATCAGCAATTCATTGCAGGAGAGGCTGCTGGGTAGGTGACTTGATGTGCCATTACCCTTTTAGATGCTGTCTGCACAAACAGCTGGATGAACCAGAGTAGGCCAATGGAACAGGCTACATGCCTGTGAGGTACTATAACCCCTGACACTGAGGCAGTTCCTCACCACTTACCCACCTCAGTTGCTGCTTCAGCTGTGGCAGCAGGCAACAGCTGACACACCTGAGGAAGATTTGCAGTATTGTGACCTGCAGAAGGAAGACATAATGGAAAAGATACTATTGGTGATGATGTCAAACAGACATTCATACACACACACACACACACACACATATATATATATATATATATATATATATATATATATATATACATATATATATATATATATATATATATATATATATATATATATATAAAGTGTCTGTGTGTGATCCATTTTGTCTTTCAGCATGTTCAGAGCAAGAGATCAATATTGCTGGGTGTTGCAGGAGGCAGCAGATACTATTGGCACAGAGGGGTTAGTCTGACTGTTAATTTTCTCACATATACATATATTCTATAATCTGTATGACATCATCATCAGGTGATGATGAATATATGAGTAACGGAGTGTGTGGTGATCATCCATCTTTGGGCATACAGAGGCAAAGCCCCCTATGAAAAAGTTGTTTTTTTAGTTGGTAGTACTTTGTCAGATGTCCTTGGTGAAAGTAGACTGACTGATGTTTTTGCTGTGAAACCTTTCTATGGTTCTGCTGTGCTTTTACTTTTGTAAGCTTGAGTTGGTTTATAGTCTATTTATAGGTTTAGGGAGTATAATCTATAGTTGGCAGTATTTGTTTCTGCTATGTGAATGTATGTGTTGGGTATGTGTGATGTGTGCACATGTTTCTTGTGATCGGCATATGTTTTATCTGTGTATGTGACAGTCTGGGTTAGACAGAGTGCATATTTAAAACTGGAACTATGAGTTAACATTAGAGATGACTAGAAATCTTTAGCTTTCTAGCCTATAGTTTTTCGGGCAACAGTTCCAAATGTCTGAAAAGTAAAAAAAAAAACAAAAGAACATTCCACTGTAAAATCTTATTTCTGTAATACTCCTTAGCTAACTGAGTATTGTCAGCAGAAGAAGGATCTATGAATGGTTGCCAGTATCTAACTAATGGACATGGAGGGGCACTATGGTGAGTAAAGCAGTTACGAGCCAGTTATCACATGCCTGATAATAAGTTTAATAAGATAATGTCATTATGATTTATAAAGAGACACACAATGGTGTTCTTTTTATACTACTTTGTTGGCAAATGTAGCTGCCCAATGGTATGATAACACAAGTTTACTAACTAAAGTCCCTGAAAGATTTGAGTATATTATGCCTCAGTAAAGAAGTTTTGCATCTGTAAAGGTATGTATCTTGTGTCTCTTGAACAAAATCACTTTTTTTTTCATTTAATGAGTCAATGAGCTTCTTTACCTTTTAAAATGTATCCACAGCAGCTAACATCTTCATTACAGTGACTGTGATAGTAGCTGCTAGCAGCTGCTTTTTTTTTTTAAGTAACATAACATCTGTATGAGTGGATCTCATTCTGGACAATATCATGTATTTTATTTTTTGTTAGAAACAACTCATAATGTAACACTAGGCACAGTATGCTTTGCCACTGAGGATGAACCCAGCAGTAAATACATGAACGTATGGAATAGGAAGACCCTTTGTCTGTAGGATATCTAAGATGTTGTAACTTCAAGTTGGATTTAGTGCTGTTAGTTACAACATTTCTGAGTAGTACTAAGCATGCCTTGTTTATAATGGGCCCAAACACATGGCAAACCATCTCAAAGAAATAATATCCATAACTTCCATCAAACAATTTTGAATGGAACTAAAACTCCACCTATTTAAAGAAGCACAATACAAAGTGTTACCTAACTAAAGCAATCACATAAAAATCTCACCCCCCCCTCAACAACCACTACTATTATGTTATTTCCTCACTGACAAAAATGCACTTCTTTTTCCTATCTCCTTCCTATAACATTCCTAGTTCTTCACCATCTCACTTCTCCTTTCTACTTTTACATTTATACATTTATTATCAATACTGTACAACAGCGCTTCAATATTCATTTCTGATATAACATTTCCTATGTAAACTGTGTGAAAGAAAAATAATTTTAAGAAGATGTAACTACATACCATTTTCATCCCGTGCAACAGTTAGTGTCCATAAAATCATAATAAAAATAAACTGAAACATGTTTGTTTTTATTCCCTCAAATCAGCACAGTTACATATAAACGTAGTTGCTCAGTACAGGAAGCTGTAAAAGTACAATTCAGGCAGTCACCTGACAAGTGACCTTTTAACAGGGTCCTGGAATTTCCACTCTTGCTAGTACCCTAATCAAAGCAAACACACTGAATAAACACTGGTTCATTTATTTAGGGCACTGCGTCTCTGGTAGGCAATCAAGCAATCATGATATTATTTAACGGTCTAGGGAAACATTAGCTGATCTTGCATTATTTTCAACGTGGGTTGCATCATTTCAGCCTTTATTATATTAAGCTTTGTTTTTGGCTACAAGTGCAAGTTGCTTCATTATTTATTTATTTATTTATTCATTCATTCCATCTTTTTAACAGGAAAAATCCAAATTAGTTATACTAGCTTATTTTCCACAGAAGACTGGGGGGGGGGGGGAGATCAGTAGCGATGTACATTTGCATTAAAATACACATTCAGTATTAAAATGTTGAAAACAAAAAAGAAATATATAGCTATAGATATATATGTAATGTGTGTGTGTGTGTGTGTGTGTGTGTGTGTGTGTGTGTGTGTGTGTGTGTGTGTGTGTGTGCGTGTGTGTGTTAGAAAAAATGTGTTAACTGATTGCAAATCAGAGGCATTATATGCAACATTATATGGTATGGCAACATGATAAATGTGATATTTGACTTATCTGGTCAGAGAAAAAGATGTAGACTAAAGATATTAGTAAACCAATGAGAGACAGACAAGGGGAGATGTCAAGCTGGTATGGATGAGTGGTATTAGAAAAACAAAAAGAGTTCAGGGAGGATATCAGACAAAGATGTTTGAAGTAGGAATGTAATGGGTGATTATAGTAAGCTGAGAAAAGTAGATTTGAGGGTGGGTGTTAAAGAAAGAGGGGCAAACAAAGAAATGCAAGATGAGTTAGAGTGAATTTAGGGGGTTTATCAGTTCTTTTAAGAATGTGTAGGTAATGTAAATTTCGAGAAGATCGACACTTGTTGAAAATATGTATGTATATTATATTTATTTAAAACAACACTTCTAGTCTGAAGCAAGATAGTCTTTTAATATTGTTAAGAATATGCTGCTATAACAGAAACACTTTAGCAGTTCAAGGTAAATGATTTTATAGTAGTACACTGGCCTGACAGTTATACATACAAGCAGACAAATAGCAAAGGCCTAAGTAAAAGAAAATTAAGAATGTCAGTCATGGAAAGACACTTACATTCAGCTCCATACAATCAAGGAAGCAATATTGTAGTATTAACATTCTACAAAATTCTAAAGTCACACATTGTCATACTGGTTGTTGCATCCACATGGTTATAAGCCTCATCATACAAGCTTTTCATCATTCTCATCAAAGCCTGTTTGCTGTTACAAATCTGTAAAAGAAGTAATTCATATATTGAAGGAGTCTTCACCTATTTGTGACTCTTTACCTAGTTGTGGCACAATTAACAATATACTCTCTGTATATTGTCCCAAATAAATCTGCCTCCCCAGTGAATACTTGTAAAGTAAGGCAAGTACCATTTACTTGGTGTATTTTGTCCCCAGAAAGATTTGCCTTCCTTTCTTTTACTTGTACACCAAGGCCATAAAAGCAGTGTTTCCACAACAATCTGCTTACACTCCTACCATTCTGCCTCTACCTCTTCCTTGCTTTCACTTACCTTACAGAGCAAAGGCTTCTACTTCTCATACTGATTGTTTTTCCTTTGCATTCTTCTGTGAGGGGGGACAGCCCGCTCTGTTTGCCCATGCTACACTCGGACTCACTCCGTTCCCCTACCCAACCCCCATTCTCAACCACCCCTGCATCACCTAGACTTATACCAACACTAACCACTACCCTAACTTCCCCAATCAAGAATCACCCTCCATTTGCCAATCACACCTCAATTAACCAATACACTATTTGTAACACTCCTCCCTCTCCTCACACAACTTAATTGCAACTGTCCTTAATCACTCTACTCCCACCACTGTCCCTACATCTTCATCACATCATACAGACAACCTAACATTTAAAAATAATACACATCATGCTCTTTCTCCTGCCCATACTCTATATCCTACTGCTATCAGCATACTATCTAACATCCCACACTCACCTACAGATACATGTCCATAGCCCCACAGTATATTATACTAATATCATCCACTCCTCACTCTTCTACCTTGCCATCTCCTCCCAACTCTACAATCACACACCCATTGCATACTTCCACTTCAAGAATGTAGTTGTCAGCAATACCACTAACCACTTCAGGAAACACCTTCACATACTCTCCAAATTGTCACACAAACATCATGTATATTATCACAGATTCTCCGGTGTGGTGATAGACACCTCAATCCCGAGCCACATATTACACAACATACCATCTTGTCTACTATTCTACCCCTTACTCACATTAAAACCACAGACCTTTTCATTCTTAACTTAAACCTTAGAAGCCTAGTTAACAAAATCACAGACTTTCATACAGTCATTCCACAATACGCACCAGACATTCTTATAGCAACAGAAACTTGGCTAAAACTCCACATAAGAGACCCAGACATACTCCCCCAAGGTTATAGTGTACATAGGTTAGACAGGATCTTGAAGAAGGGTGGCAGGATTGCAAACGTCTACAAAGATAACCTAAGCATAGACTAACTACCCATCAGATACCCTTATGATAACAATTTTGATGTCCTAGTAACTCGGCTCAGAATCAACCCAAAGAAAAATATTACCATTATAGCCACTTACATACCTCCCAACAATACTCTCACTGCCATTGAGGAACTCATTGCCTGGACAGCCTCTACCTACACCCATGAAACCATTATCACATGCCACTTCAACTTAGACTGGAACACTTGCACTGGTGATAACCCCTCCACCTTCATATATCTACATGGTTTCTCCCAACAATCCAGTTTCCCACTTGAATAGATAAACATAGCAAAAGGGACTGGTCACTTATTAACAGTACTACCCACAGCTATCTCTCTGGATACCTTCCAAATAATTTAGGTGACCATAGACCTACCTACTTAAGCCATCATCAGCTCACCCCACCCAGAACCATAGTTTACAAAGTTATACGAAATACCAAAAGCTTCTCCAGCAAAGCATTCTTAGACATGCTCAATAAATGCAACTGGACACCACTCAATCATGTCCAACTTGGCCAGTCCATAACATACTTCAATGACACATTTCTAGCTATTCTAAATAGTTTAGTACCAACTCGTACATGTCATGTTAAAAATAAGAGATTGTCCTGGATATCAAAAGAAACCATTAGACTTCAAAAATTAAGAGAAAAACCTGGTTTCAATACCAGAAAATAAAAGACAATAAAACTCTACTAACATACCAGCAGTTCCGCAATCAAAAAACAACTCAAACTAGACAAAATGGTGCAGTGGTTAGTGTTGCCGCTTCACTGCAAGAGGTTCCCCAGTTTGATTCCAGGCTGTAGCACCTTCTGTGTGGAGTCTGCATGTCATCCCTGTGGTCAAGTGACGTTAAAGACATGCTGGTAGGTGCCCGAATGAATGGGTGTGCCTTCTTTGAAGGTTGGGTGTCGGGCTGGCTACTCAGCACAGTAAAAAGCCACTGCCAATCATTAGTGGACCGGAGTTCCACTGTGGCGACCCCTAACCGAAAGACATTACTATCTTCTTCTTCTTCTTTCAGCTGCTACCGTTAGGGGTCGCCAGAGCAGATCAACTGTTTCCATTTCTTCCTGTCCTCTGCATCTTGCTCTGTCACACCAACCACCTGCATGTCCTCTCTCACCACATCCATAAACCTTATCTTAGGCCTCCCTCTTTTCCTGTTACCTGGCAGCTTCACCCTTAGCATCTTTTTCCCAATGTACTCTGCATCCCTCCTCAAGCACATGTCCAAACCAACATAATCTTGCCTATCTGGCTTTGTCTCGAAACCTTCCAACCTGGGCTGATCCTCTGATATACTTATTCCTAATCCTGTCCATCCTCATCACAGCCAGTGCAAATCTTAACATCTTCAACTCTGCCACGTCAAGCTCTGACTCCTGCCTTTTTGTCAATGCCACTATCTCCAACCCATATAACATAGCTGCTCTCACTACCCGCTTGTATACCTTCCCTTTCACTCTTACTGGTACTCGTCTGTCACAAATCACTCCTGACACTCTTCTCCACCCACTCCATCCTGCCTGTACTCTCTTCTTCACCTCTCTTCCACACTCACCATTACTCTGAACTGTTGATCCCAAGTGCTTAAACTCATTCACCTTCGCCATCTCTACTCCCTGCATCCTCACCATTCCTCTAACTGCCCTGTCATTCACACACATATATTCTGTCTTAGTCCTGCTGACCTTCATTCCTCTTCTCTCTAGAGCATATCTCCACCTCTCCAGGTTCTCCTCCACCTGTTCCCTACTCTCACTACAGATTACAATGTCATCTGCAAACATCATAGTTCACGGGGACTCCTGTCTGATCTTGTCTGTCAACCTGTCCATCACCACTGCAAATAAGAAAGGGCTCAGAGCTGATCCTTGATGTAATCCCACCTCCACCTTAAACACATCCGTCACTCCCACCGCAGACCTCACTGCTGTCACACTACCTTTCTACATATCCTGTACCACTCTTGCATACTTCTCTGACACTCCCGACTTCCTCATACAATACCACAACTCCTCTCTAGGCACCCTGTCATATGCTTTCTCTAAATCCACAAAGACACAATGCAACTCCTTCTGACCTTCTCTGTACTTCTTCATCAACACTCTCAGAGCAAACATCACATCTTTAGTGCTCTTTCCTGGCATGAAACCATACTGCTGATCACTAATCATCACCTACCTTCTTAACCTAGCTTCCACTACTCTTTCCCATAACTTCATGCTGTGACTGATCAGTTTAATGCCTCTATAGTTACTACAGCTCTGCACATCACCCTTATTCTTAAAAATTGTTACCAAAACACGTTTTCTCCATTCCTCAGGCATCCTCTCACTTTCCAAGATTTCATTAAACAATCTAATTAAAGACTCCACTGCCATTTCATCTAAACACCTCCATGCTTCCACAAGTATGTCATCTGGACCAACAGCCTTTCCGTTCTTCATCCTCTTCATAGCTATCCTTACTTCCTCCTTGCTAATCCACTGCACTTCATGATTCACTATCCGCACATCATCCAACCTTCTCTCCCTCTCATTCTCTTCATTCATCAACCCCTCAAAGTACTCTTTCCATCTGCTCAACACACTCTCCTCGCTTGTGAGTATGTTTCCCTCATTATCCTTTATCACCCTTACGTGCTGCACATCTTTACTAGCTCGGTCCCTCTGTCAAGCCAATCGGTACAAGTCCTTTTCTCCCTCCTTAGTGTCCAACCTTTTATGCAACTCTTCATACGTCTTATCCTTAGCCTTCGCCACCTCTCTCTTTGCCATGCACCTCATCTCCGTATATTCTTGTCTACTTTCTTCATCTCTTTGACAATCCCACTTCTTCTTCACCAACTTCTTTCTCTGTATACTCTCCTGTACTTTTTCATTCCACTACTAGGTCTCCTTGTCCTCCTTCTTCTTTCCAGATGTCACACCAAGCACCTTTCTAGCCATCTCTCTTACTAGCTCTGCTGTAGTTACCCAGCTATTTGGTAACTCTTCGCTGCCACTCAGTGCCTGTCTTAACTCTTCCCTGAACATCACCTCACAATTACCCTTTTTCAATTTCCACCATTTGATCCTTGGTGCTGCCCTCACACTCATCCTCCTCTTCTTGATTACCAGTGTCATCCTACAAACCACCATCCTATGCTGTGTAAATACACTTTCCCCTGCCACCACTTTATAGTCTCCAATCTCCTTCAGACTGGCCCTTCTACATAAGATATAATCCACCTGACAACATATTACTGTACATCTATGAAAAACAAACATGAACACAATCCCAAAAAGATCTGGCAAGCAATTAACTCGCTCCTCCACCCAGGTAAAGCTACAACCCGAGAACCAACAACCAATAACCAATAACCAAAGCGTGAGTATTGCCTCACAGATCAACATCTACTTTATAAACACCATCCTGTCCATAGTTACAGGGAACAATTCCACCCCACTGTCTCTTCCAGCTAATGTAGAAACTAACAACTCTTTTGTCCTCAAACCTGTCCCAACTAACACCATAAGAATGATGCTGAAAAAAGTGAAACCTTCTTCCTTAGAAGCTGACCAACTCCCCAATGAGTACCTCAAACTTTCAGCTAATGCCATATTTCTGCCTATCTTCATTCTGGTAAATAGGTCTATAGCAGAACTATATGTCCCAAATTATGGAAAATGTCATATATCACCCCTCTGCATAAAGGAGGAACATCAACATAATTAAATAATTACAGACCCATAGCCATCCTTTCCCCCTGTGTCAAAATTCTGGAAAAATGTATCCACACTCAATTACTTCAATACCTGTTATCTCACAACCTTATCTCTCCCTCCCAACATGGTTTCAGACCGAAACGTAGCACCATCACAGCCCTAATTAATTTCTTTAACACCATCAACCAACTGAAAAATTCAAACCAGCAAGAAGCATCAATACTCGTAGACATTTCAAAAGCATTTGACACTGTCTCCCATCAGAAACTCCTTGGTACTCTTGCCTCACTAAACCTATCAAAGACCTCCCTCTCCTGGTTCCTAAGCTATCTTTCTGACAGACAATAAGGAGTACGATGGAAATCCAAACTCTCACCACTTCCGCCTGTCTTGGTTGGAGTCCCCCAAGGGTCCATACTAGGACCCCTTCTTGTCACCATCTTCTCCAATGATCTAGCGCATCCACAACACATGTTAAAGTAGTTCAGTATGTGGATGATTCAACTTTAATCTGCTCAGCAGATACCTTACCAGACCACCAAATAGTAGCCCAACAAGCTTTTAATGCTATAGAAACATATCTAAGTAAATCACAACTAATCCTCAACCCCAATAAGACACAGTTAATGCTATTTGCCAGTAGCAAACAATCACTGATCATATCTCTTTTCACCATTCTCTCAGCAAACAACACAGTCATATAACCAGTTGAGCATATAAAACTCTTTGGCATGACAATCGACAACAAATACAGATTTGACCAACATATAGCCATCACAATTAAGAAAGTTCACATCAGACTTGGCTCACTGTACAGAAGCAAGCCATTTCTCACTGACAATACCAGACTAGCCATATCCAGAACCTTCTTCATCTCTGCGCTCCTATATGCTTCCCCCTCTTTACCAACTTAAAAAAAATCAGACTTAACCAAATTGGAAACTTGCCACAACAAAAGAGCTCACTTTGCAACCAACCTTCCCCAACAAACCCACCATTGTATTACTCTACATAAATTAAATTGGCTTGAGCTACCTAACCTTCTCCATCTCTACCAACTTAAATTCACACACAATATCATCTTCCATCCTAACAGTTGCCCATCCCTCAAGGAACTTGTTGTTCCCTACTCATGAAGTCTAAGATCTGCAGACAGAAACTTTCTCACAGTAAACAAAGCTAACAACACTCACAGTAAAGCCCTATTCTCAAATCAAATAGCCAAAATTATGGAACTCTCTACCCTACACCCTCCAAAACACACTTGAATGTACCAGTTTCAAACAACTACTGTTTTAACATTTATCCAAGAACTGGCATTGCTCCTGCACCAAACCTGACTGACGAGATATCTATAACTCTCAACACACTGTAGACTCCTTACCTTATTTTCTCCCTCTCTTCAGTGTTTTTACTACTCAGAAAAAAAAAAAAAAAAAATATATATATATATATATATATATATATATATATATATATATATATAAAAAGGAAATGTCATTTGTTCATAACTGTTATTTAATATGTGCATCATACTAATTTTTTTTTCTCACAGTGCTCTTCACTGAAATGCTTGTGTTTTTCTTTTTGAAACCGTATGTACTAGAAAACTCTATTGAATACTACTTTGTAGAGACTAACTAGATAATGTGTATTCTCCATCTTACTGTATGTATACTATTGTTCTATCTAATTATTATATTTGGCTTATACTTCTGTGGATCTTTCCTCCCCGGACCTCCTCTGAAAATGGACTTCTGTCCCAGTCGGACTTTCCCATTAAACAAATGTAAATAAATAAATAAATAAATATTCCTTTCTTAACTTCTAGACAAATTTCTTTAATTTACCAGATCCAAGTTATCTCCTGCAACTTCTAATGCATTACTAAAACAATTCTTTTCAACAAAGAGAGACTATCATTTCTCAACTACATAACATTCCAGTCTTCGGTTCTAAAAAAGTTATTTACAAATTGATGTATTTTACATACTAAAAGCAAGGCCTAATGCCATATGACCATTGTTCCTTCTACAGCAGTCCTCTCCTCTATCTTTTGTTGTCCTATTCTACCTACCTCCATACTCTGTTACGTCTAGTCCCTACTACCAAATAATCTTCTCACCACATTTTATAACTCCCCCAACTGATTCCAAGCTCCTGTATGTAACAAAATAATATTATACTTCTTGTAAAAATATGCCTGTTCATCTCTCCCACATACTCAGTGACACAACCACTGAACATGTCTTAGATATCTGTTGTCTTGATAGTTATACAAAAGCTACGGACTTATCATAAGGTTATATTCGGAAGAGTACATCTATCCACAGTAACTTTCAAGAGTAAGGCTGCAGGCTTTAGATCTTTTGAACAACCAAAGTTTGACAGATTAACAAACACCCTCCCCTACTCCAGAATTTACCATGATACTATCTCCAGATTTGCGATTAACCACACAAAGCTAAATAACAAACAGGAAATGAAGCCTTCTTTGCCAAGGAGAAGGAAGATGACTGGGTGCGTTACTGAGGATCGACCAACTCTTCAGGATCTTGCATGGTAAAAAGTACATAATTTTGTATCTGTGAGTATGACAGAGGCCCAGTCTACCTATATTGGGTGAAGACCCTCATGGATGCATACTATTGATAATGGGAGCTACAGAGAATGGTCTGGCCATGAAGACACTATACAACTTGTAATAATTTGCAAAGCTATTATGAAAGAATAAATAAAGAGACTTCCCAGACAGAGATAAACAGATTACTACCAGCAGAGAGAGCCACAAAGGGAGTTAATATTAATATTCTTATGAAAACTGGAAATTGCATCCAAGTAGTCTGTCACTGAAGAACTTGAGTCTGGTGTCCAAAATGTGGGTAAAGTAAGTCTGAATTGCTGGGACAGGAGCTGCAAATTGATCTAATTCTTTAGCAGTCACCTAAATAGAAACATTTATTCAACTATCTTAAAATATTTATTTTGTTAGGTTTCTGAGAAGATGAAAAAATCTCAGCTACTCTTCAAAAAGAAAAAAAGATATATGTATTTTGTGTCCAAAAGAATGGTCCAATGCTCCCCTTCCTGCACCCATCTGCCTCATTTATTCCTCCATCAGGGGTCAACTAGGCTTCATTGGCCATGTGAGAGTCATATAGACCATTCCAGCCCAGACAAGAGAGCCTAATCTGTCTATTTTTCCCTTTTGGAGGAAAGAGGTGTGTGCTAAGCAGCAGGCTAATCTGTTGATCCTGTGGAGTAAGCTGACTCTCTCCCCTAGTAACATTTATGTATTCCATAAGTACTGCCTTTCAGGAACCAGATGTATGCTGCCACAAATGTCATGCCTCCTGATGAATTGGAGCACAGCTGAGCAGCATGGGAACAAAAAGCTCATTGCTGCAGACAATGCACTTATATTTCTGCCACCAATGCAGTGAGCCAGACTGCTTCCCTTCCTCTCAAATGGGTGAGTCATTATCATCTCCTCAGTCCCATCTTCCCTTGTCTAGTCTCTCCAGCACCTGTACAGGTAATCAAACACTGGTTATCTGGAGTGCAGTCAGGGCTTCATCCTTCTTTTCTTGGACCTGTTGTCACAGAGGGAAGGATTATTGGCCACTACTGGAGTGGAAAAGCAGGAAATAGGTGACAGGTTAGGATGGTTTGATGGATGAGTCATGGGTTTCAAGAAAACAGCCTTCTCCAGAAGACAAGACAGTAGCAAGTAGAAGCATATCTACTAGGGTCAATATGGGGTATAAGGAGTTCCTCTGACTTGTGGACATCATGCATCACAATGTGACCCACATGAAGGAAAAATAGGAAAATATCCTAAGGCCAGGATGATCAAAAGAACTGCTCTCATTCCTAGTAGACTGATCTGATGGGATATCTATGAAGACATCTCCTAGACTACTCCTCCCCTAAGATGTTCCTCCCACTCTTGGACTGCTATGTGCATTGTGACTGTCACCAACAATGTGAATAGTTAAAATGGAATTCCAAAGAAAAACTGGTCCAGATCCATCAACCACAGCAGATAGCACCTGCAAGTATGAAAAATGTGAATTTCTTGAGAAGAAAGTTCTGCAGACTGAGAACATTGTATTCAAGTAGTCCACTGGATAATTCTCATGCGCCATTTCACATAAACAGCCAAAGAAAGTGACCCAGTACCTTTAGGCATGTATTTGTTGCAGCTATTGTAGAGAAACAAGGGAAAAAAACTCTAGTCTGATGTGACTGGATTCTTTCTGTGAGGAATTTTGCTCTGCATGAGTTAGCTCTATTGAACTGCCATAAAGGGCATGCATTTTCTGGGGGCTGAAGTGAGATGAAATTGAACAATCCAGAACTGGTAAACACTGCTACTGACTCAATGGTATAAACACCCTCCGTACTATTTTGAGCTTTTCATATAGAGATAGTTATACTGAAGATCCATAAAGCATATCCAGACATCTGAAAAATAAGGAAAGACTGACTGCTATGTAGAGTGTATCTTAGGAAATAATGTATTTAGTCTACTAACATCTGATATGTGTTTGAAGTATTTTGCCATTTTTAAACTAAAAATAGCCTGAAAATGCCTGGACATTTTTTGGTTTAATGGTACCTTTTCAGTGATTCTTTTGAATAGGAGATTTTTCTGATGAAGTGAATGTCCAGCAGGGGAAGAGACAGGGGAACAGTAGTTATCAGAAAAGAGTTCTTTTTATTCTTTGAAATAACTTCACTTACCCTGATATCCTTGATTAAGGATTTCCAAGATGACGGCTGGAGGATATGTGACTCCAGCCTGCCAGTAAAGGGAACAGATGGGCAAGAACTAATGGTCAGTGCTAACCACTGCAGGTGACAACTGTGGCTCCTATATGATGCAATAGCCCTGTGACTACATCCTCTACAAAAAATGGTCTGAAAGTAAATGTTCTAACTGAATTGCTAAAGTTATTTGGTTGTTATCCACATCTAAACCGGATTTGTTGAGGGCTTCTTTATGGCCTGCAGAATTGGAATTTTAAGAGTCTGACATGTAATCCAGCAGCAATGAGAGTCCTACCTTTGTTTTCCATACTCAACAAGTGTGCAATAATTTCTGACTCAAACAATGTCAATCCCTGAAAAGGGGCAATGATAAAGTTCACTTTGGTGTCTACAGCAAACTTAGCAAAATGGAGCCGGGCATGCCAGCAAATAGCTGTGCCAGATTACTCATCTCCACATGAACTCTCAGCAGCATTGCATAAGACAGAAAGACATCATAAGGTTTGCCATCACAGAAAATTTGCCAATTGGGACAACATCGTGTTCTTCACTGGTTTATCAGGCAACTACTTCATCTAAGACATCTCAATGAAAATTTTAGATATGACTAGGTAAATTAATACAATCAATGAATTGATAAAGGATGCATGTACATGCTTTTCAAGGCGGTCAACTTATTGGGGAGGGGGGTCACTGGGATCTGAGGTGTGGCAACCTTCTTAAAAGTAGCTGCTGCATTCAGGGTATTTACCTTAGGAGTTTTAGAATAAAACACAAATCTCTGTGTGCTAAAAGATACATTCTGGTTATCTAGGAATTGGAGCTACTATAGCTAGATTTTCTCTTGTTTTTCTGGTAGCTCCATTTGAAATATCCATCAATACAGGGACCATCTAGGACATTTATTGGGTCAATCTGAATGCTATCTGCAATATCCACTGTGAGGAAGATGCATGGTCAATGTGGCTTCCATCTGCCTATTGTATCATCACCAAGTCATTGTAACATCCCATCCTTTGGGCCAGTAATCAAGGAGCCTGAATCCCACCAATGCCAGCAATAGCATTCTTTGGGCCTTCCCAGTGGTGCTGGTACCAAAGAAAAATGGCAGCACCATGTTCTGGGTGGGCTACAGAGAACTAAATATTCACACAGAGTCAGATTCTTACCCCATGCCTAGAACATACGAAACCTTAGAGCAGCTGGGTGGGGCTAAGTATTTGACCACTATTGATCTGATCAAGGGCTACTGGCAGGTGCCCTTGACTCTCACCACTAGAGAGAGGTTAGCCTTTATGACTCCATTTGGATCATATTAGTTCACAAAAATGCCATTTGGTATGAAAAATGCCCCAGCGAGCTTCCAGAGGCTGGTAGATCATATCCGAGCAGGAGCAGGAAGTTATGCCCTTGCTTACCTGAATGATATTACCATCTACAGCCATTCCTGACATGAGCACCTTCAGCATGTCAGGGAGATCCTGGGCAGGCTGCAAAGGGCAGGGTTATCCATTAAGGCCAGTAAGTGTCAGGTGGTATGATAGAGGTCTCCTACCTGGGACATAGAGTAGGGAGTGATAAGATCAGGCCTGAACCTGCCAAAGTGGAAGCTATTCAGACGTGAAATGCCCCTGTTACCAAAAATCAGGTAAAGGCATTCTTGGGGACAGTGGGGTACTATAGAAAGTTCATTCCCAATTATAGTACAATAGCTGCTCCCCTCACAGACTTGATGAGGAAAAACAGGCCGGATAAGGTAGTGTGGACCCCAGCCTGTGAGCAGACATTCCAAAAGCTTAAAGAGGCTTTGGGAGGACCCCCTGAGTTAGCCAGTCCAGATTACAACAAGAATTTGTTGTGCATGTGGATGCTTTGCAGCATGGGGTGGGGGCTGTACTCAGCCAGGTTTTCATTAGAGGGAGAAGAGCACCCAGTTGTATATATCATCTGTAGAATCCAACCCAGGGAGGAATGTTATGTAGCTGTTGAAAAAGAATGTCTAGCCATAGCACGGGCACTGCAGAAACTTCAAGGCTATCTGTTTGGAAGGAAATTCACTGTAGTTACATTACAGACCACAACATAGCTACAATAAGCCAGCTAGCAAAATGCCAAATTATTAAGGTGAAGCCTAGGGTTGCAGGCATGTGATATGAGAGTGCAGCACTGTAGTGGGGTTAACAATACCAATGCAAATGGGCTCTTAAGACAGGGTATGGGTTCATGTATTCCCAGACAGGCTCATTCCTCTCAAGCAACATTTCTCCTGGGTCACTTGAGAAACTAGCTTGAGTCTTCAAAGGGGTGAGAGAGAGATGTGATGATGTGAGGTATTGACAGCTATGCCAGGAGAAGTAGGGCAGTGGATGTGTAACATATGCCAGCATAGCTAACTTGAGTTTTGTAAAGAATTATATGTCATTTGTATATCAAACTGATTTGTATAGGTGCTTGTGATGAAATGTGTTTTTAAAGCTGCTTGTATTAAAAAATAGTCTGAAATTAAATTACCTCATAGGCCATAAAGATTGCATCTTATAGTTCTGATTACAACTACAGACACAATGCCTGT
This sequence comes from Protopterus annectens, assembly GCF_019279795.1. Lineage (NCBI taxonomy): Eukaryota > Metazoa > Chordata > Ceratodontiformes > Protopteridae > Protopterus > Protopterus annectens. The sequence continues at coordinate 1,524,287,750 of NC_056733.1, forward strand.
TAATACAAGGACTAGAAATCCTCCTGTATTGTCTTTAGCAGTGAACTAATTGCTATCCTGGAAGGGTGGAAGTGTTGAAATGGTTTTATGGCTTCCAGATGTTATAATGAATCCCCTTCAGAAGACTGAAAGCTCAAAAGACCAAAAATCAAAACATCTAAAACTCAAAATATTGAAAATGGAATTTGCCCTTTCTCCAGTGTTGTGCAATCTTGGAGTTGGTATATATAATTAGCAGAGGGTGTGAGGTGTGCAGGGGGGGGGGCTTTCCCCCTGCAATAAAAATATTTTTGATTATTTTGAGTTTTGGATATTTTGATTTTCAGTCTTTTTGAACTTTCAATCTGATGACATAGACCCACTATAACACATCTTAGCAAAGCTTTATCTGTGTGTACGGTAACAATTATGTGTGAGATTCCGGTTCCGTTTCTAGTAAAGGGGGGGGTAGTATGGGAACCAGAAGTCAGACGACTAGATGTATGTGATGTCATTCTGTAATCCAGCACTGAAATTATGTTTTCATATTAGATGAGACAGAAGTCTCAGAGCAGTCTGTTTTTGAAACCTGACATATAAGGATCACTCACACACTTCATCTTGCCTTGCTTTAGTAAGTAACCAGGGAATAGTAATTCTTTAGATCAGTCAGGAAAATATAGTGAGTTTAGTTAAGTACTGTTTTTCTGCATCTGTGTGAATCTATTCATCTGTGTTATTTAAATATTTCCTGTGAGAGAAACTCTGGTGTTTATTGTAAATAGATATTCCAAATGTTCATGTTCTTTTATTAGTCATTATTAAATATATTTAAGCTTTTCATTGTGGCTGGTCTTTTAGAGAATGTTTTAACCTTTGAGAGTACTTATATTTATTTGGTAACACTGTGGCTACTCCTAGAAGCCTTACTGCATTGGTCAAACACTACAGTTTTTATTAGTAGTGATACTGTGATGAAAGGAGATACTGCCAGCACAGCTATCTGGAATTTTGTAAATAACTATATGTCATTTGTCAACATCAATGTGATTTATATAAGATGCTTGTGTTACAACTGTATTAGAACTGTATGTCGTGTATATCAAACTGGTTTGTACAGATGTGTTAAAAAGGTATTTTGTAAAGTGCTTCTGCTTAAAATGTAACTACAGTGTGCCCTACTGTAAAAGAACAGAAATGTACATTCACTATTGTAACTATTTAAATACATATATATATATATATATATATATATATATATATATATATATATAGATATATGTTTTAACAGTGGAAACTGGAATACAGGAGGTTAACTTCAGAAAAATAACTGAAATTAATTACTTTGTGGTTAGGCCATACAAGATGGTATGTTTCCGTTTCAAGACAGCAAGAGACACAATGTCTGTACTAGGGAGCGTTCTGTATTGTCTTTAGGGTGAAATGATTACTAGTCTTGAAATGTGGAGGAATGTAATTATTTTATTACTTTAGACTCTTTCTGCCAAAGATCTGAAGTCTATGTATTTTCACAGATAGATGCTAAATACTGCCAAGCTTCCAGCAGTGGGGGTTTCACCTGGGGACTACAATCAAATGACAAGACATGATGTCATTCTGCAAGCTATCCCAGCAATAATATTTGAGATATTAATTTGAGAAGTCTCTTAGTGAGACAGCATTCTGCATTATGTCTTGGTCTTGACAACAACAAGATACAGTCACCACACATCTGTCTTGCTCTAATGAAGTAAATTTATGGGGAACAGTATAATTCTCTTAGATTCGGTCAGGAATATAGTGGAGAAGAGTTTAGATGTTTTTCTTTATTTATTTGAGACAGTCCTGCAATGTTGCTTTAAATATTTCCTGTAGTTTTGAACTCTGGTGTCACCATGAATATATATATATATATTTAGTATTGTTTTGCTCTTTTCTTATTTATTATTAAATATATTTAAACGTTTCATTCTGGCTGATCTGTGTAGAGATATTGAAGTTTTGAGAGTACTTGCATATTTATTTGGTGACACTATGTGACCCACTCTTAATAGCTGTGCTCTTGGTCAAACTACCATTTGTATTAATATTAATATTAATATTAATATTACACAGTAAGATTGGACACCCTTTGTTAAGGGCCTTAAAGTAGCTGATAATGAGTTGACTGATGGCAGTGGTAACTACCTTATAGTCTGCGCAGAAGGGGGCATAGCTAGTAAACCTGTGCCAGCCCAGGTCTGAGCGTGTGTGTAAAAATCAAATCTCAAAGAGTGTGGGTGTGCAAGCTACTTAGAGCAGGGGCACACAGCACTGGTTTCACAGAGAGGGTGGTGGAGGACTTGGCCTGAGGCACTGGGCTGTGGACTCAACTTTACAGTTGTGACTCAGACCCCAAACCTAGTGTGCTCCCTGTATGCTCTTAAGGGAAATTGTGCTTGATGCAGAGAGCTAAATCTAGAAATACTACGTGTGTCTACTTTTGTTCCAAGTGAACACCCCTCACTTGTGTCAGTGGTGAGGATTCAGGCTCCTTGATTATTGGCTCAAGGACATCACAATCTTTACCAAACTTTGAGTCATTGGAGAGACACAGGGAATGAATATCTTTCTCATAGTCAGGATGAGAGATTTGGCAGGTGAATTGACATTCTTCATCTTGCGTCTATCCTTCCTAGGAAATTTCAGTGGAGGGAATCTAAAGAAGAGAAATGCTGCCTCTTCTGCACTGATGTGTTGATGGGAGGTTGCACATGGCTGAACTCTGTCTTCAGTACTGGTCTACAAGGCTTCAGCTGAGCATACAGGTTCTCCAGTGAAAAAAGGCAATGTCAACACTGATGTTTGATAAACTATTGGGGGATGTCACTACAACTATGTCTGCTGTTTCAGAATTGAGATCAGTGACAAAGCCTGCATCACCTTCTAAAAGACCCTAGCTGATTGTTCCCTAATAAAGAGAACTTGATATTGTCAGTGATGTGTCAGAGTCAAGCACAGGACCCAAAGCCACAATTAAGACCAGGATACCTGGTGTCACAATTGTTAATTCTAACTGTAGGGTTGAAGTCAAAAGCATTGATATTGAGACTATTGACAATGAAATCAATGTCAGTACTGGTTGCAACTCTGACATTAAATATGTTAAGGCCAACATTCCCAGAATCAGAACTACAAATTGTGATACTGCTGAAGAGATTTGGGATATCTCAGACTTCAGGAAAAAGCTAGCAACTGGCTCTCTGTCTCCAACAGAAAAAGGGAGGATAAGAGACATTGGAACACTTTACTTGAGCTTTAAAGAAAGCCCTGACAAACTTGTCATAAAATCAAAACCGATCATGTTAGGGCCTTACTTTGGCATTGAAGACTTTGGTGTCAAAAAGGAAGGCTTACAAAATAATTGACATTTCTCTGTCTGGTCAAGAATCTGGAATGTTAGTCAGACTTTGTGATTTGGTCAAAGCTAGGAAAGGAGAGGAGGATTCTCAATAACACTGACAAGAGGCAAGCAGTTTCTTTATGTGCTAGAACACCTAGTCTCAGCTGAAGGAGAAGACACTGCAGACTACTTTCATGGGCTGTGCTTCTTTTTTTAGGAGCAAAGTGAAATGGAAGTCTAGAGGTTGAAGTACCAGAGGACTTCAGTACCAATGATGTGAGCACCAACTAATCCAATGTCTTCAACACTGAGGAAGACTGGACTGTGCTCAATAGAATCAGTTTTAACAAATGTATCACAGAGTTCAGTCCTTGGGCACTTACAGCTCAGAGGTCAAAGCAAATATCAATGATTTATGGCTGACCACATTTTCAGATGATTGCAAACTTGCTGCTATGATAAACACCACAAATGATACCAAAATCCTGGAATAGGGCATTTCCTAGACAAATAGTTGGTGTCAAATTTATTGATTAAAGTTAAATGCCAAGAAATGTATAATAGTATTCTTCAGCAAGCAAGACTTCTCTTATAAAAATCATATTGACAATACCCCGCAGAAAGTTGATCTGATAGTCAGAGATCTGGGACACCTATGTCAACAGCAAAATGCCTTTTGATCATCACATATCCACTATGGTAAGGAATTCATTTTTCATCTCAAAGCTTATATTGAAAAGTATGGAGTCCATTTCCAAGGATGTAAGCTTTCCACTGTGCTCAGCTCTCATTAGGCCAGTCACAGAATGCAATGCTCATTGCGATACATATCAGTCCAAACTCTTGTCATAACTGGAAATACTTAATGCTTTCTCACTAAACAAATCAAGGGCCTAAATCAAAAAAACTATGAAGACCACCTCAAAGCTTTGTTTCTTGTCTTGGTATCATAAAGACTACTAAGAGGTGTCTTTTGCCTCAAATATAGAGCCTCAGCAGACCCTATCCTGTCAGACCTATTGCACATTTGCAAATCCAGTGGTAGCATAAATATTTGATCATGGGCTCTCAATCTCTCTTGCACCATATACAGGGCATCTTGGAGATATAAACTACATCACAGAGAACACTGTAATACACATACAGCAAAGTGCTTCTCATACTCTATTTGAAATGTAATTTGGATGATGAGATGGAAAACCTTTAATCCACCCCCAATTTAATGCTCATGTCTCTCACAGAAAGGAGCAACAAGTAAATTTCCCAACATATTCTTGCTCTGCCTGCCTCTGGGTTAATCATAAGGAAAATATAAGGGCTAAAAAGTACCTTGGGAATGGAAGACTAGGTTTCTTAAGATCCACATAGATCAATGCCCTAGTAAGTACCTGTGAATCTATGAACCTATGAAACCTCCCGGACTCCTTGGAGATTTTGATACAAAGGTAGATGTCCTGGAGGTCCAAAGAACAAATCCAACCCCCTTCTGATAGAAAAGGAAAGACTGACTACACCAAGTTCTTGCAAAAGGTTTCTTTAGGAGAAAATCAATTAAGGTCATTTAAATCTGACATAGGCTGGAGGTTCTAAAACCTCTTTTCTTAAGATTTTCTTCTGATGAGATCTGTGACAAAGGTAGGGACAGTAGAACAGGGATTGTATGTAAGGGAGTTGTATAACTGCTGAATATGACTGAGCTGGGTCACTTATTACTGGTGATCAAACTTTCAAGCTGACATGGGAAAGGTTAGATGACTAGTGACTGCATACAGAGGAGGACAGTTGTCACGTCTTCTGGGTTACTAAAACCACCCATGAGTAGACTGCATCTCCCTGAGGATTACTGAAATCTTATCATGTTGGATCCATGACAACCCTGAAGTCTGTCATGGTAATTAGGGTTCCTTCCAAGCTGTTGTTGTTTCTGCTGCTGTGTGCCATGCCTAAACCACATATGCCATGAGCTCCTCTGCATCTCTGTGATATACTGAAAGTTAACACCCACAGCCATGGCAATTTGCAACTCTTTTTTTCCAAACTCACAAGATTTTCATTCACATTTGGGCCAAATGAAGTTCTCAGAATGGAGAACTAATAAAGGTTGTGCTGGTGTTCTCTGCAGAACTGGTCATATGGAGCCATGGGTCCAAGAAAAAAGTTATGCCATATCCCAGAGGCCTGAATGAATGCTCAATTGCATTACTGAAAACATGCATCATAATGTTAGCCATAACTGAACTTCCTACCAATTAAGACATCAACTTATCCTTAGTAAGTGCAGCAGATAGATGGATAATTGTCTGGTGCATGTCATCAAAGATATTGCTCTGGAAATCCACCTTGTGGGTGATGCAAAATAATTCACTGCCCTTAGTGAAAAAGTGGAGGACACATACACTCACTTTACAAGATGATTCACTATTCTTGATTTATTATCTGATGGCCGGACCATTGGGGGGTGCAGTACAGAGATGTAGTGGATAACATTGTCGCCTCACAGAAAGAGGTTCTGTAGTTCATTTCTCAGCTAGGGTGCCTTCTGTGCAAAGTCTGCATAGCCTCCCTCTGTTTGTGTGGGTTTTCTCCATGTGCTCCAGTTTCATCCCACATTCCAAAGACATGCAGTAGGTAGATTGGATACCCTAAATTGGCCATAGTTGTGAGTGTGCATGCAAGTGTGTGGTATGGCAGAACAGCTGAGGCAGAGCTAGCCAGCTGGCAGTGTGACCCTTAGCTCTAGACAGTTGTTAATGTTGAAGTGACACTCTGAACCTCTGTTCAAAATGGGGAGAAGGGTTGTCGATGGATTAATGGATGGATGGGCCACTGGAGTCTGTGATATTGGAACTCTGTTAATAGCAGTTGCTGGCACTTATGCATCTGGTTTGGAACTTTGGAAGTTTCAAACCAGGAACTCCAGTTTTTAGGAAGCTATAGGATACAGTCAACTTTTGGGGGCCTAAATGCTACCATATCTGATTCTTACATGCTGCATTAGTTGCTACTTTAGGAAAATCCACTAAAGTATGGTCAATTCAGGAAGTTTATTGGGTAGACTTGAAAACTTTCTGAAACATTCATTATGGGAAGAATACTTGGTGATCATCCCCCTTTGATACATTCAGTCCAAGACTACTACAAACCTGATGGGAGTACAAGGTATCTGGCATCCTTATCATCACTGGAATCAACATTGGGTGATTTGGTAGGTGAATCAGTGAGTGTGCTTCCACTTTCATGTTTCTTCCTGAAAATCATCGGGGGGGGGGGGGTTATTCTGAAGAAGATGATGACTGGTATTTCTGAGATGAAATTAACTTTTGGGTGCTGCATAAGGTCCTGGGTTTCCCTGCCATGTTTAATGGCTGCTTAAAAGATTGTAGGCACAGCCTAGGGTGATGGCACAGACAATGCTGACAATGAAGAAGCGTATGATGTTGGGGGGTGGGGTACCACAACAAAAATGGCTGCTGACTAAGTATTGAGATTGACATAAATTTTTGAATTGGCTTTGGGATCTTAAGAGTCAAATACTTAAGCGCTTTGAGCAACACTTCCAATATCATCACTGAAAAGGTATGGACTGATGTTGCCCCTCTGGTCTGAGCCTCTGTACCAATCTTGAAAACATGGTTGAAACTGGGAAACACAATGCAGTGAACACTGACACTGAAAAGCCAAGGCCACAAGCATTGAAGTGTGACAATCAGTGTTTTTACCCAGGTGAAAGTCTTGACCATTGATTTATATGGCATTGACTCACAACCATAATGGTCAAAACTGATATGCTCAGTACTAGAACCAAAAATTGTGGGATGGTACACATAAATTAGCTATCCTAGATTTGAGAGACAACACAGAACTAGACTACATGTTCACAACTGAAATGTCAAGGCAGGTTGTATCACAACTGTATAAAGGAAGAGACTTGAGCTGAGGTAGTTGGACTGAGCTGGCAATGGTTCAGATGCAGTGCAAATGTTATTATTTATTTATTTTTTATCTGTATATTTTTGAGTGTTTACCAAATTAGTTATCTATGATGAGGGGGCAGGTTGTGCAGCTGTCCATAAAAAACTGAGCTAGGGGTCATATAACACTCTGCTTGTATATTTCCTTGTGAAATCTTCACCATGTGATATATACAGATGAATGAGGGACGGGGCTTGTGAGCTTTTCTAATCTATGCTTTGAAGAGCAAAGAGAGAATAAGAAGGTGCTATAGCTGTTGAAACACTACAATGTGCTACACAGAAATATGGATTGCATGAGATACATTAGGTCTTTATTAAAAACATAACAATTTGTTGGTAGAAACTATTGGTAGGATTCACAGACATTAGCCATATAGTACCAACAGCACTGCTAAAGAGCTAATTAATGATTCAGAGACATGCAATCACATCAAACAAAAGCTCATTAGCATTTCATTTGCATGTATCTTAAATGGACACCTGTTACAGCTGGAGCAACTATGTAGGTACTTCTCTTGCCATCCTACTCAATCCATTGCATAGGCACCTACAAGCATGCACAGAGAATTAAGCAGACAAGTGACACAGACACTCACACAGTCTCTCTGTCACACTCCCTCTCTCACACACACACACATAAACCCACTGATACAGTCTGTCATGCTCCTGCACACATATGTGAACACATACCCCCCCACAAACACGCACACACATATGCACATACACGCACATACATGCTCACATACACACACACATATACACACACACACACACACACACACACACACACACACACACACACACACACACACACACACACACACACACACACACACACACACACACACACACACACACACACACACACACACACACACACACACATTCTCTCTCTCTCTGTCACAAACAAACACATACACAGTCATTTTGGAAGGATGCTGCAGTAAGGCTATTCACCCAGCAATATAAACATCCACTCTAGGTGATGGTCTCTGTTCAAGTGACACTATGTACAAATAGGAAAAGGGAACTGATGCCAAAGTCGATGTCATTATCCTTTTTTCAAACCTTTGCTCCTTCTATACTAAAACTGGAAATTATTTTGAGAAGTTAATAGTGCCAGCATTTGACACCTGTCTCTAACATGGAACATTTCCCCTAATTATTTTTTGCTTTGCTCCTAGCTCTGGAGGTGAAATCTGAGAGGTATGCTTACAAAGTACATCATTCTTTGCCTTGTTGCCACCATACACTGCAATGGGTAAACACCATGAACCAGCACATTCAATGCTTCTGTTCTACTCCAAAGCAGTACATCATGTCTATGAATAGCTCTACCATGCTATTTTGATCTCAGACCAGGGCCTTGGGGCAGAGTACATGGATGATTTAGATTAGCCGTTCCCCTGGACTGTCTCATTTGCATGTGGCATTATCTAGTAGACTACTGCAGATCTACTTGCCTTAAAATTCATACTGATGTAGCATTACAGCAGTCCATGAATCATAAATCCCTAGAGCACAGATTAAACCAGCTATAAAAGCACTACAATATGCAATGGCAGGTTCCACTCTATGTGAAATGAAAATCCAGTTTAATTCATTTGTGGTCTCGCTGTTTAGTACTTACTTATCCTGAAAAGTAACAGAGTTCTGAAAACAAAACAAAGAAGGTCTAGACTGGTGTGGCAGACTATCCATGGATATCTTAATAATGCAGATTTTGTACCATCTGTCTTTTTATGTTTAGCTATTCTATAGTCAGTGTGATGAAGCACATAGCTCAATCAGAAACCTTTGCACTTTTAATAAGACAAATATAAGACCTCCCCTGGGATTCATTAAGCTTTTTAGTCCGTGCAGGAGCAGTGTAGGCACTACTGCATGGAATATGGCCACCAGGCAATTCAGCAAACAGCTGATCTGATGTGCACAAGCTTGGCAGCATTATTCCTGCACGGACACCACTGAATAATGCTAATTACCTCATTTGCTGGTGCAAACCATGCAAATGATGTGAATTAGTGATTCAGTAAGCAGGTAGGTGTCCATGTAGGAATAGTGTAAGAAGCAGAAATGTGTTCAGCTACTAGCTGAACACATTTATGCAAATTACAAAATGGAGGCATGACAGCTCAAAATAAAGCATGTATTACAACTGGAGGAAAAAACAATGTGGTGCAGGCAAACTGGTCTCCCAAAAAAACTATTAGCAACAAATGAAAAAGAATATGAAGCACGAAACCAAGGCAGATAAAAGATAAAAATTCCAAGTTTAATCCACAATGAAGAGTCAAACAATGGTGAGCACTTTCATAGCCAAAGCTACTTCATCAGACAACTAAAATCATTACTCATTCATTTTTAAAATACCAGCAACCAATCAGAGACAGGATTCAATTAAAAATAATTAACTTAAGTGCTAGTAGGCTAGAAGATGATGAACAATAAAACAATTAAGTTTGGTATTAAAACCTTGTCTATGGTACTAAAGAGTAAATCTAAAAAATATATCTAAAAAATGTTTATCTACGTAATGGTTTGTGAGTTAGTACATATTTAATAGAAATGTTGTCATTTAGGCCTCTGCCCATATTAGCCCGCATCCTGATGATCCACTCAAGTTCTTTGGTCTCTACCAAGTTCTTGATTGCACCACGTCTACATCCTATTTTAACTTTCTCTATTACCATAAATTTGAATGTATGTGATACATCTGATGCCATAACATGTCTAGCTAGGGCATTGGTCTCTGTCCTCCTGTGTATATCATATACATGCTCTTTAATTCTATCACGAAATCTACGTGTGGTCATAACCACATAGAACAAGCAGCATGAAACACAGTGGGCTAAATACACAATATTTGTAGTGTTACAATCAGCTGAAAGTTTGAAATAAACAGTTTTTCCTGTATCTGGATGTTTAAAAAATCCCTTCCTGTCAATATATGAGCAGTAATTACAGGAATTACAAGGTTTAGTTCCATGGACACATGTTGTGGGTTCGATACTCATCTCTTGGCCATATCTGGGTCCACATAAGAGTTTCTTAAGAGATTCTTCTATTTTTATAGGCATACTTCGGAGTTTACCTTACCAGTGTTCTACCCTGTCATTAGAATGTAATATATTCCAATTCCTAGAATAAATGTTCTTTAGCAATCTAATGTTACTAGTGCATGTTACTGAAATCCTTATAGGACTGCATTTCATAGCCCTTTGCACATATATTTTACTATGACTAGAAAAATATGGTTTGCCCACATTGTTCCTAATGGAGGCTATATTGGAAGTAATGGACATGATCTCCTTTCTCCTATATCCTCTCTCTATAAATCTCCCTTTCAGTTGATGTAATTCCCTAACAAATTTATGATCCTCTGCTGTTAATCTAGATGTCCTTAGCACTTGCCCTTTGATTACATTTTTAAACATATGCTGAGAATGCATGTTTTGTCTATGCACATAAGTATTTCTGTAGCATTCTTTCCAAAAAATTTCAGTATAAAATTCACCTTTATCTCTCCTGGTTATACTGACATGAAGGAATTCAACGCATATATCTGAGCTATGCGCTGTAAACTTTAGGAAATCTGTACCATTATCTATGTCCCTCAAGAACTGTTGTAGGTTTGATGAATCTCCTTCCCATAATTTGAAGAGGCCATCTAAAAACCTTCACTAGAAGACTACTTTCTCAGACCATACTCTTACAAGAATATTCTGTCTTTCCCATTTAGCCATGACAAGGTTAGCAAAGCTATTAGCACACAAAGTGCCCATAGCCACGGCACCTAATTGTCTATAAATGTTTTGTTGAAACATAAAGATGTTATTCTCCAAAATGCTTTCCACCAAAAACAATGAAGGTCAACAGTTTGAGGGTCATAAACTTCATCTTCTTTTAAATACGGATGCAAAAACTCTAAACTTAACCTATTGGTATTACAGTAAAAAGGGATTACACATCCAATGTAACCATTAGGCAATTCATAGTGGGTGGGGAATTACTAATGAACGCATGTAAGTCTGTTAAAAATTGTTTAGGATCTCTAAGGATATAATTTTTCCTTGCTAACACAGGTTTCAAGAGGTGTTCTACATAGATTGATAGTGGCTCTGTACACCATCCTTGTCCTGCCGCTATCGGTCTCATTGGTGGATTAAGGGGATGTTGATGTATCTTAGGTACAATACAGTGATAAGATGATCAGCTTTAATAATTGGCTTAAATTCTGGTGTCATTCAAAGGGGATCCAATGTCTGTCTGCCTGGGATGACATGCTGGACAAGCCACGCTGCTTCACAAGGGACGGCTTGCACCTGTCACCCCTAGGCTTCCGGATATTGGCAAAGGCTCTTGCCACCCCCATAGTGCCTTTTTTAGGCAAGGCTCAAATTCTAAACCTACCACCCTAGAACACAAAAAAGGAAAAAAACTAAGGGTAATGCTGCTCAATGCCAGAAGTCTCAATCTCAAGATGCACGCACTCAAGGCCCTTCTCAGTATGGAGAACATCGATGTCTGTGCTGTGACAGAAACCTGGTTCAAGGCTCCTGAGAGCACCCCAGCACTATCAGGTTTCACCTCATATCATGCGTTCTGGCCCCAAAATCCGGACAACACCAAGAAAGGAGGGGGGGTGTCCATATTCATAAAGGACACCCACATCTCAAGGTTGGTGGCATTGCACGATGCATCGGAGACCATCCAGGTGCAATTAACCATAGGCAAGACTGCTCTGCAATTTGTAGCATGTTACAGGCCACCCTCTCAAACTCAGGAACCTCACATGGCCTTCCTGAAAACATTGGAGGGGATAAATGTATCTCCAAACACCATCATACTAGGTGACTTCAACTACCCTAATATAGACTGGGAACACTACTCAAGCCCAAACACTCTAGCCCAAAGGTTCCTGGAGTTCATAAACTCAAATGCCATGGAACAACTAGTCACCATCCCCACAAGAGGAGAAAACATACTTGATCTCATCATCACGAACATGGGATCACAATGTTCAACACCGAAGTATACCCCTCACTGGTGAGATCAGATCATAAACTAATCTCGCTGGAGGTCCTCATCCCGCCCCACCTGAAATAAAAAGACCACAGTGAAAAACTTCTCAAAAGCTGACTTCACACTTCTAAAAACTAGTGTGGTCTCCTTTAAGGCCCCTGAGCCAGTGGTAAACATTACTCAAACCGCTGAATCACTTACAAATGCCTTCTACCAGCACCTACAGGACTGCATGGATCAGGCAATCCCAAACAAAACTAAGACTCTTTGTACCAAAGGCAAGCGTCCAGTCTGGTGGACCCCAGCCATAAACAAGCTCTACAACAAAAGGAGGAAGCTACTACAAGATAGAGCAAAATCCTTGAAAGGTAAGACACCTTTGATCATTATAAGTAAAAACTAAGAGCTCTCATAAAATCATCCAAGGCAAATTTTGAGAGAAAAATCGCCAAGGACTCAAAAGACAATCATAAGGCCTTCTTTAGCTATGTTAGAAACCTAGGAGGAAACTCCCAGATATGCTCAGAATTAGTTCAAAATGATGTGAAGATTACTGAACCTACACACATTGCCAACATACTGGCTGACAGGTTCAGTGCAAACTTCTCCCCCCCAAAAGGAGAGATATCTATACCAGAGGATTGTTGCCCCCCAAGCATCTCCAACGCCCAGGTGAGAACTGCTCTCTCCAAGGCAAAAAACACAGCATCCATGGGACCGGATGGTGTCCCCGGCTGTGTGCGCCACAAACTCAATGAGGAATTAAACCCGCAGTTAGGACAGCTGTTTAATCTTAGCCTCACCTCAGGATACGTACCCAAGGAGTGGCACACGGCGACTGTGGTCCCACTTCACAAGGGAGGTGCCTCCACCGACCCTGGAAATTACCGTCCCATTAGCTTGACAAGCCTTACCTGCAAAGCCATGGAGAGGATCATAATGGAACTCATAAATAAAGACATAGGGAACTTGCAGACTTTGGATCCAACCCAGTTTGGCTTTGTCAAAGGCAGATCATGCCTTTTAAACTTGGTTGACTTTTTCGAGACAGTCACCAAGGCCATTGATGAGGGAAAGGCAGTCCATACAGCCTACCTCGACCTGGCAAAGGCCTTCGACACAATACCCCACTCAGGTATCATCGAAAAACTCATCAGCTTGAATGTAAACCCATACATCACAAGATGGGTTGCAAACTGGCTAAGTGACAGAACCCACAGGGTTAGAGTTGCTGGAGCCATGTCAGACTCAAAGCCTGTCACAAGTGGTGTCCCACAGGGCTCAGTCCTGGGTCCACTCTTGTTCGGCATCTACTTTTCTGAAGTACAAGCAAACACAATAGGGTTATGGCTGACAAAGTTTGCAGATGACTGCAAACTGGGCGCCATAGTCGAAAACACATCTGACACAGATATCCTTCAGAAGGGCCTCACAGAAATGGATAACTGGTGCCAGAGCCATGGCCTAAAGTTAAACGCCAAGAAATGCATAGTCATACCCTTCGGGAAAAACAAGGTTACCCCTAGCTACCATATAGGTGGCAATCCACTGAGCACAGAAGAAGTCATCAGGGATCTGGGGACCCAGGTTGACAGTAGCCTTTCGTTTGACACTCATGTTGCTAAAGTAGTTAGGAAAACCTTCTACATTGCCCACCTGATCATGAAGGGATTCACATCTAGATCAAGGGAGGTCATCGTCCCCCTGTACTCATCACTCATTAGACCTATGATTGAGTACAATGCCCCATTCGGAATGTATCTGACCCGACACCTGCAGCAGCTGGAAAGGCCCCAAAAGTTCCTCACCAAAAGGATAAAGGGTCTCAAAAATATGTCTTATGCTGCCCGACTGAAAGAACTCCAGCTCTATTCAGTCTCATACCACTTGCTCTGAGGTGACCTGTGCCTGACATATAAGGCCATGTCAAACCCAGATTTGATGAATATGCTTCACCTCAAAAAATCTAGATCCCTCAGAACCACAAGGGCGGGAGACTTAAACCTTGACACTGTTATTAATAGAATGTGCTGGAGGGACAGATTCATCACCCAGAGACTCCCTATGATGTGGAACAAAATCCCGGTACATGTGAGGCAGAGCACCTCGCTGGCCTTGTTCAAGAGGAATCTTGACCAATGGATGGGAGATTGCAGATATACCCCAGGGATTACTTCAGTGTCACTGCTTGACAGAGGCACAGCAAAATAATAGGCATAGTTTTATTCAAACTAAAAGGGTGGCGAAAGCCACATAACTATGGGCTAGGCTTATAAATGCCCTTGGGCAGATAGCCTAGTATGAACCTATGAACCTATAATACCTGTATCACTAAAATAATGGGATAATTCACAAGGAAGTAATTATAGAGGTCCAAAGTGATCTGGCCATATTGCATACATTCAAATAAATCATTATACATCCTACAGATACATTTTTCAACCTGCATATACTCTATCTTTTCATATACTTCTTCATCATTTAACATGTTATACATCACATCCCTATAAAAGGTGTAATCCATAACCACCAGTGGTCCCCCTTTATCAGCTGGTCTGAAACAAGTGGTTTTATCCTTAGAAAGGGCCTCAAGTGCTTCCCTTTCATCACTCCTCATATTAGCAAAACACTTAGTACGATTTCTATTGTCATACATAGAATAGATATCATTAATGTATGCCTTTTCAAAGGCTTCAATTACACCCATAGTAATGGGTACATAACCACTAGCCTTCTTAAAAAATTAAAATCTTTATTACTTACATTAGCATCTTGAAATTGCATTTTCAAAATTAGGTTCCTGGTAAAAGTCATTATTCAATAATATTTTCAGTTATTGTCATTCGGCTTGCTGGTTTGAAACTCATACCTTTACTTAGAACAGTTTCCTCCACCTCATTCAACTTGCAATGGGAAATATTTCATATCAATGTCCGTTTTTGGTTTGCCACATTTTCTTTATGATTAAAGCATTCTCTTCTTCCATGGATGCCTTCCTCTTCAGGCAACCTCTCCCCTGGTTCCGCTGATACAAATTTGGTGTACAAATAGGGTAAGGTAAAATTAACCATTCATTACCCTTCCTAGTCTGTAGATTTGTGGTTCTGCTGCAAGTTGCAGTCTGAGCAATTTCTTTCCTACGTGCTCCACTTCCAACGGAGGGTGTAGTTTCGGCATGTGCACCAGTTGTTCTGAACTGGCCAGTCTGAAGGGGAAGAGTGACTTCCTTGTCCACCATACCTTGTGCTGGGTTATTATTTAAGGTGGTATCAGTTATAGTAACATCCAGATCAGTAGTACCAGTTCTTATAGAATTCTCATTTAGATGCAAGCTTAAATTGTTATGACGCTCCTCTCGCGGCCAGGCAAAGACCTGCCCAGTAGAGAAATCATTTGTGTCCCTCTGAATCTTCTTTTTCTTGTTGTTCAATAATTGGGACTCATAAGCATTAACTGTCTCAATGACGTGTTCTACCTTAATATCCACTAACGCTGAGGGATATTTCTCATAGAGTTCCATTTGCAGCTTATCTATACTATCTGCTAGCTTATCCTCCTCTGGTTTAAAAAAATCACATTAGCAGCTTCATATAGTTATAACTGGTCTCTAAATTTATTTGTTGCAATTGTGCAAGCAGGTCTTTGTAAACATTGACATTATGTTGGCATATTTAAAACTCTTAACCCACAAGGCACAATGTGCAGGTTGAGACATGCCTCAAAGTGAAATCTCTGTAGCCATAGTCTCACTAACTTACGTGTGTAATTCTCAAGTTTATATAGGTCTTTTCTCAGTGAGTTCACATCATATTCACCGTTAGGTTCTGCCTTTAAAGACATTGTTGCAGGAGTAAAAGTTAGAAGTGGATTGTCTTTGTCCTTAAATAAAGAAAACAGGTTTCTTTGCCCCATCTTATCAAAGCTATTCAGCTCAGGTAGTTGATCCATTTCAGGTACCTCAAAAGTACCTTCTGCCGTATCCTCAGACCACAATGAAAGATCAGTATAGCAGGAGGAAAAAACAATGTGGTGCAGGCAAACTGGTCTCCCAAAAAAACTATTAGCAAGAAATGAAAAAAAGAATAGGAGGCACCAAACCAAAGCAGATAAAAGATAAAAATTCCATGTTTAATCCACAATGAAGAGAAAGACAATGGTGAGCACTTTTGTAGCCAAAGCTACTTCATCAGACAACTAAAATCATTACTCATTCATTTTTAAAATACCAGCAACCAATCAGAGACAGGATTCAATTAAATACAATTAACTTAAGTGCTAGTAGGCTACAAGATGATGAATAATAAAGCAATTAAGTGTGGTATTAAAACCTTGTCTATGGTACTAAAGAGTAAATCTAAAAAATATATATAAAAAAATTGTATCTACCTAATGGTTTGTGAGTTAGTACAGGTTTAATAGAAATTTTGTCATTTAGGCCTCTGCCCATATTAGGTTTTGTGATAGAATTAGAGAGCACGTATATGATATACACAGGAGGGCAGAGACCAATGCCCTAGCCAGACATGTTATGGCATCAGATGTGTCACATACATTCAAATTTACGGTAATAGAGAAAGTTAGAATAGGATGTAGAGGTGGCGCAATTAAGAACTTGGTAGAGACCAAAGAACATGAGTGGATCATCAGGATGTGGGCTAATATGGGCAGAGGCCTAAATGACAATATTTCTATTAAACCTGTACTAACTCACAAACCATTATGTAGATAAAAAATTTTTAGATATTTTTTTTAGATTTACTCTTTAGTACCAATGTACCATAGAAGCAGTTTTTATACCAAACTTAATTGTTTTATTGTTCATCATCTTGTAGCCTACTAGCACTTGTTAATTGTTTTTAATTGAATCCTGTTTCTGATTGGTTGCTGGTATTTTAAAAATGAATGAGTAATGATTTTAGTTGTCTGATGAAGTAGCTTTGGCTACAAAAGCACTCACCATAGTTTGTCTCTTCATTGTGGATTAAAATTGGAATTTTTATCTTTTATCTGCCTTGGTCCGGTGCCTCCTCTTCTTTTTTTCTTTTGTTGCATGTATTACAACTGTTAGGTATGCCAATGGCCAAATATATGGCCATTGTCATAATGAATAGTTTAAAGTTTATAAAATAAAACTTTTTTTTGGCCATTCTTGGCCTTTTAAGCATAGGGCAGTGGCGTGCAAATGTGATTGTGCTGAAAATTAAAAAAAAAAATGTAAAAAAGCAATTTTCAGTGATATCTGCATTTTGCCATTACAGTCAATGGCATGCAGAATGAAAACAATACCAGGGAATAGTGGTTGCTAAGGGGAAAGGTCCAGTGTAAGTGTGGTAACTATGGATTAAGGCAGTGGTGTATGAAAATGAGGGTATTTATACTGAATAACAAATTTCTTCTAAGTGTCAGACTGCACCTAACCATCTAGGTGCACCAACATGAGTCTGTATGCAGGAGAGCTAGATGACATGAAAAGAGGGTGTGTCATGCTTGCTGTAAGCACATTAGAGCTCGGTGGCCTGTGTTTGCTCTTAGCACAGCTAAGGAAGGGTGTGTGTCTAAGGCTGTATTGACTTATTCCATGAAAGGAAGAGCATGTTCGCATACAGGGGAAGCCAAGTTCTGCTTAAAAGTGTTTACTTTAGCTAAATGGGTGTGTACATTGCGCACTGGGCTTAAAACAAAAAAAAACACAGGGAATAGCATAATTGTTTACATTTGAGCACCGGGTATGCATGGTGCACATCGGGGCTTAAACAGGCAGGAAATGGGAAGGGGAAACAGCAGAAGGAAAGAAATCAAGAACTAGCATAGCTGGCAGATGAAATGTATCAGAATCAGCCAATAACACAGGCAGCAGCCCAGCACACTACTATAAACTATGCAAACACCTTTCGGTCTGTTTTTTTCCCACAAACTCTACACCACTGCCGCTGGTTTACACATTTGGGGGAATTGTAAACTGACAAAACTAACAAAACATGTTAGAGGCTGCTGTTGCTTTGATCTATCGGTATGTGCTAGAGACTGAGAGTGGTCAGGAGGATAATGCTGACAACCAGCTCAGACCGAGAATGAGGAGAAAAGTGTTCAGATCCAGGGTAACCTACCAGGGGCTACACGATCTGGAGATAGTAGAGTGCTACAGGGTGGACAGGGACATACTTCAACAACTTGTTGAGCTATGCCGGCCTCACCTCAGACACAGAACCAATAGAGAGGAACCCATCCCAGTGGATACCAAGGTATGTGTAGCCTTAAGAATACTAGCTACAGGTACTTTCCAAAGACCAACTGGGGATATCATGGGGGTCTCACAGGCATCTGCATCCAGGATACTCCATCAATTCCTGGATGCCATGCTCCAACATGCCACTGAGCACATTTACTTCCCCAGCACCCGTAAGGAGATGATCAGCAATATGCGTCTCTTCCACCATATAGCAGAATACCCAGAGGTACTGGGTGTCATAGACTGCATGCACATCCACATCAAAGCACCACCTGGTGACCAGGGTAGGGTCTACCTAAACCACAAGGGGTTCTACTCCATCAACTGCCAGGTCATGTGTGATGCCCAGGGCATTATCATGAATGTGTGTGCTGGCAGCCCTGTAAGCTATCACGACTCCCACATCTGGCATTCGTCACAGATGTACCTGGCATTTGCCAGTGGGGACATCCCATATGGTCATCTGATGGGAGATGCTGGCAATGCACTGGAGCCGTGACTGATGACACCCATCAGAAATACACACACACCCACACAAGAATGCCATAATGAGGCACACGCACAAACCAGGATCATTATAGAGCATGTGTTTAGGATACTCAAGTCATGGTTCCGCTGCCTTGACATATCTAGTCGAGCCTTGCAGTACTCTCCACCCACATGTGCACATATGTTCATAGTATGTGCCATGCTACATAATATGATCCTGCGGAAACAGCTGCAGTAAGAATAAAATGGGGAAGAGCCACACAGTCCCCCACAATTGCCAAGGTCTCCACAAACACAGAGAGACTTGGAGGAGGAACATCCTGAGCCTACCCCTGTAAGCAGATGGAGGCATGCCTAGTATGCCTTGTCCTTGGCAAAGAGACAATGCATAGCACATATACTGACACTGTAGGGCCGAGGGACTGATCTCTCTCTCTCTGACTCTCACACACACAGTAAAATGGATGCAAAACATCACACCACCTATACCTTACCATCAGTGGTGGCTCGTGATATCGGACTGCAGGACTGCAGCCCCCCCCCCAGCTGTGAAAAACAATGGTACAGTCCTACAAATCCTCCATACAAAATGAATCCGGACTGCTGCCTTACCAGTCCGGATTCAGGAAGCAGACTGCTGATTCCTCAGAAGTCTATGCAGTGCTAACCGCATAGACTGGAAGGGGATCGGATTGCAGAGTCAGCAGTCTTGGAACGTTTCCAGGAAAGAGCCGAGGATTACCATTATGATGCAGGAGAAAGGTGTGTGTGTGTAAAATGACCCAGTTGGTTTGTACTGGTGGTAGTTAGAGAATACCTCAGGCTTGAATCCTGTACCTTGTTTGCAGGTAACAAGAGCCTGAATTCCCTACCCACCACCATTTGTGAAAGTTTTGCAGATTTTTGCCTCATATTTAGTTCTGTTCTGTTCCTCATAAAATCTGTGGTTTCTGAGTTTTTAATTCCTTAAATAGTTAATGGTGCAGTGGTAGCATTGTTGGCTCACAGCTAGAAGTTGTATGGTTTGATTCTTGGCTGGGGTGCCGTCTGTGTGAAGTCTGCATATTCTCCCTGTGAATGTGTGGGTTTGCTCTGGTGTCCTCCCACGTTACAAAGATGTATCTGCAGTATTTCTCCCTGGGCCTCTGCTGAAAATTGGCTTTTGATCCAAGTCAGACTTTTCTGGTTAACAAATGTTAAATAAATACAATTGACTGGCATTTGAATTTCAGACTTCATATTCTTCAGAAAGTACATAGTAACACAAAAACTTTTATTCTAGCAATTTTCTAATTTTTAATATGGATATTTGAAATTTGTCCCTATTTTTGGGACTGTATTCCCCCATTATTGGATTCATCCAGGTTTTTTGTGCTAAGGTTGAGAGCTATGGTGAGAACTGAATTCAATGAATATGTTGAGGGCTGTATTCCCCCATTATTGGCTTCATCCAGGTTTTTTGTGCTAAGGTTGAGAGTTGTGGTGAGAACTGAATTCACTGAATATGTTTGATGGTTGTATTCCCCCATTACTGGCTTTGTCCAGGTGTTTTGTACTAAGAGGTTGACAACTATGGTGAGAACTGAATTCACTAAATGGTAGTCATTTAAGTTTCAGTCTTCCTCTCTTTCACAAAACAGCTGATTTGGCATAGTAGTATGTTACTCTGATTGTTTTGCACAGGGTCCTAGGTTCAAGACTTGACTTGGCAGTGAAATGCATGGTGATAACACAGCATTTTATTCTAGCAACTTTCCAAGATTATACAAGCCATGTTTAAAATGTGTCCCTGGCTTCTTTCCCTCCCCAATACATTTTGACTTTTTCCAGATTTCTTGTGCTGCAAAGTTGAGAGATACAACTGAGTGCCGAGTAGATTTTACAAGGAGCTGAGAGGTACAGGGGAAGAGAAGTTTAGTGCTGCTTATGCTGAGACTGCTTGCATTGTTAAGAGCACAACAGGTAGTGTACTTGCTTTTGATGCAGAAGGCTGTGGGTTCTACTCCCACAGTATGTAGATGCATTGCTGATATTGTACTGTGTTGTAAATGGGGTGGATGGTGCCATCTTGAGAATGTCCTCTTTGATGAAGATACCTAGTAACTATGAACCCGTCCGTTATTTGCCATCCATTGCAATATTACTAGTTTATCATTTTTTAATGTAATATAGGCAATTTATTCCTCAAGGGAAATAGGCACTTTATTTGTAGATGAAACAATTAAATATAAAGGTGTTTGCTAGCAGCAACCTCTTCCTTAGTTACATATCTTTTTAATGTGGATTTATTTAGATGACTTTTACTTCTGCAGAGATTGTGCATATTTACTGATACTGGTGGACTGTAGAAGTTTGAGTAGACTTTTATTTTGGAAATGTTCTCAATTGGGCAGTATTGTCATTATTGGTGCATGCATTTTGTTTCATTTTTTATTGGAAAAATGTTCAAAACAATAAATTTAAAACACGCTCTAACAACTGTACTGTATTATACAAGGAATATAATTTAATGCAATCAGGAAGGTGCAACACAAAACACATGTATGTTTTGTGTGTAAGGGGCCTATCATTTGAAAATAGCCCAAAGTTAATCTTTATCTGCCACTAGCCAAATGTATTTTCTTTGAATGCGGGTTTCAATTCTGTTTCAATGAATGTGAGTTTCAATGGCAGAGAAGTTTTAATGTTAAGTCTGCTTTCATTGTGAAACTGCATTGCTTTGTTTAGCAGATGTCTTAGTGTTTGTGCTGTAAAATGCAAAATAAAACTTTCAAATGAAGTCCAAATCATCGAAGTAAAGTAGTATGCACATTAGTGTTTACGGTAAATGGGGTGAAATAGCCAAGTAATGGTTCATTGGAATGGCTGCAGGGAAGAGGCTCCCTTCGACCGTGATTTTGTGAGGGGGAAGGATGGCAAACTCAAAGACAGCACCAGCTGAACTATACCTCTCAACTGTCCGGATTTTCACAGAATTAATAGATTTTTGCTTCTTATTTTTGGTTTGTTCCTCATAAAATTGGTGATTTTCTGGCAAATCATTTAGGAATTAAGTCACTAAATAATGATGGACACTGAGTTTCAGACTTCATAACGTTCAGAAAAATGCATGCTTAAGCAAGACCTGTTATTCTATCAACTGTCTCAGTTTATACAAGAGCAATTTTTAGTACAGTTTATATGTTCCCCCAATATATTTGGCCTTGTCCAGATTTCCTGCATTAACAGGTTGAGAGGTACGTGCAAATAAATTGCTTTATAGAATTAGGCATATCCAAACCTCTCAACTGTCCCCAGTTTTGGCTCAAAATGTTGCTCTTCCCCTAATAATCCCTCCGCAAAATGGCAATTTTGGAAGAACACGTGGAGGGTTTACAATTAATAAATGTAATAATCAGAGTTACAGATTACTTTTATTTCAGAAATGCATGTAGATTCTTTTATTTTGTCAGCTGTTCAAGTTAGCAGTACTAATATTAAAAAAGTGTCCCTTCTTTGACAGATTCCCAGCTGTATTGTGTGGCTATTTTATATTTTTGCATCACATTTTTGGTCCATTTTTCATAAAATTGTGATTTTTGGCAAATTAGTGGCAAATCATTAAAGACTGAAGTTAGAAAATAATGGCAGACATTTGAGTTTCAGATTCCATACCCTTCAGAAAATTCATACTAATGCAAGACCTACTATTCTATTATCTTTCTAAGTTTATAAGAGCAATGTTTAAAAATTGTCCTTATTTTTGGACCTTTGTCCCACTTCTATGTATGGCTTTGTCCAGATTTCTTGCTCTGAGGTTGAGAGGTATGACAAATGTGTTAGGGCCATCACAGTCAGCCAGAGACATTTCAAATTGTTTCATACTTGTTGCACCCCACTCCCCCATGTAGTGACTTTGGATGTCTCCAAGCAAGGCAAGGAGCAGTTATGCAGTGTAAATGTTCAGAGTATCTCCCCAACAAAGGTAGACACAAGTACTATATTGGCTTTTCATCTGTCATTGATTTTGCAGAACGTTCTGGTTTCTGTCATATTTTTATACTGATTTATGCTTATTATTATTCAGAAAGTGCCTGTTGCTCTGTGTTTAAGTAGCAATGCTTTAATGACCATCAGGTATGCTTATCTGATACTGTAAGATGCAAGTAAGCTTTAATAACCATACTGTTAAAAATTGCCAACATTGAAAGCCTTTCTGTTGTTGCCATGCAGAGAATACTTACATAACTAGATAATGTATAAGCCTTGGATATTGAAATGCATATGACAGTATTTGTAATAAAGGACAGGACTACATTATTTTAAGAAACTCATTACATTTGTTGGAGACTTGCAGTCATCTTTGCAGGCTTTACCTGTAAACTAAACAGAATGCCAATCTATTGTGTGTGGTCCATAACCTGTGCAGTAATCCTTTAAGCAATGTATCTTGAGCTTGTTTCTTGTTTGCTTTTCATTTTTTTACTTTGATCATGTTTTCCGCATGAAACTAGTAGATAGTTGTTGTCAGGCAGCAGGTCTTTTTTGGATAAGAAACATTTTTACAAGTGGGGGTATCACAGAGATTGCTACTTTCAGCATGTTACTTGATACTTTAATAAAGCTGAATATAAATTATAATTCGAACTGCAGTGCAAGTAGAAGTGGTTTGAGTTGAGTGCTGCTTGTTTTTCTTATACTTGATTTTGATTGGCATTCCAGTAATGCATTTAAAAAGTAATTTATTTTTTCATGCCTCACAACCTTTTTGTTTGTTTGTACTGCATGCATCCAACATAGTTAGCCCTCAAGCACTGTCCTCACTACTGCCTCAGGCACAAGGTAAGTCAGTTTCCTTAACAATAAATGAATGGAGTAGAATGTTCTGATAGCATATCTGTGGTACTGATTCAAGCATGCAAGGGAATAGGGTGGCTTACTGGGATAGCAGCAGACAACTGACAGCTCTGTGGGGCAACAGGAAGTGTATTCCCAGTACTGGCTTACCCACACTATGCAGTACCACCCTAGTTGACAAATACCACTTCAGTATATGTGGTGAGCCAAATAACTGGAGGGGGTGGGGTCATAGGTCACATGCATAGATGTCAAAGTGGGGGTCCCATACCCACCCCCAGCCTCACCCAGATCAGCTCTAGAAAACCATGCAGAAATGTCTGGCAAAGGCCCCCACATGGTGACATCCATGAAATTCCCACCTACAGACTTACGCAGTAATATCACAGCAGGTTTGGCAGTGGCAGTAAGGGTTTGAAAGGTAAGGCATCTCAAACTACAAACAAATGTTTATGCCAGAACAATCTGACCTATAGTTGATACTGTTATGCCTGTAGTCTCAAAGATAGGGCACACCACTATGCTAAATGGGACCAAAATGTCAAGCAAATATCAGCACAGTCTCTGCAAATCTATATTATGTACAGATGTGTCACCCCCATAGTCCCATAGAAATGCATTAACATGCCCCTAGCCTTAAGCAGCATTCTAGCCATAAACTAGAGTGATTGCTCAACACAAACAGAAAGCAATTGTCAGTATCACCCACAGTCAACGTACTGGTGCCATTCCAGGGGTGTCCACTGCCAGCAGCCTGGGAACATATGATCATTAGAATGCACTGCCTCACTACAGATGGCCTGTATTTGTCACACCTGGCCTACAGGCTTCTGGCAAATGCCCATGCCTCACCTACAGTGCCCTGTCAGGGAGTGTCATGGGTCCATAATACCAACATAACACAGTCTACAAAATGCAAATAAAGGCCATGCTGCTAACTGCTAGGAGAAAACATGCCAGCATCAGAGAGCCAGAAATCTGGACATAGCCATGAATAATGGGGTGAAAAAGATCGAAAGAGAAGTGCACCTTTGAAATATTGCTCTAATGATGTTAGAAAGTTGATGGAATGATTGCATTAGCATGGAATGTCTGAAGGGTATGAAGTCTGAAACTGCAATGTCAACTGTCAGTAATATTTGACTTCAACCCTAAGTGACTTGCAAAACACTTTTCCTTGAAAACCACACTCATTTGGGTAACCGACCAGATATATGAGTCGTGAATCTGGACATTCTGTGATACTCTGTAGAGTCGACAGGCAGGGCTAGGAGTCTAAACATGGGAATGCACTCATTGCAGGCAGTCCTAACCCTGGAAGATGGTGACATGTCTGCACCCACAGAACCCTGGCCCACAGCCATGGGGAGTAACACACCCTTCCCTGATCACTCATCCTATGCAACATCCTGACCCCAAAATGTGTCCCATCTAAGCAAAATGAGATGGGCAATACATATATGTGAGACACACACACACACACAACTCCAGGCTGGTCAAACAGTCTGACACACACAAGATCCTCCAAATGCAGTCAACCTTTGTAAAGACCCCTATGCAAATCTGACCCAGGATCTCTCCTTTATACTGGCCATGGGTATGTGTCGGCCTGTACAGTCTGATGTCTGTACCAAACATGTCCCACTTTGGCCATTTGTAAGGGTGGCAACCCTACTGTGACAGTTGCGGTAAACACAGCATATTTTACAGGCCGACACATACCCACAGTCAGTTCGGCAGATAGAACTTACAATTCTTGCCTATATCTAAGCTTATTCTTGTAGCATTTCGGTATCTTATTCTGTTAGTTATGACATTTATGTATTATAATATGTTTAATGCAACTATTGCATGACGTCTATGGAGGAATTATGTCCTATATTCTCTGGACATTTGCCAGTTTTACATGTTTGTGTCAGGACACATCTGCCCACAGAGGGACTGTCGCTCGCAAAGTGGGACAGGTGGAAATCTTTGTCGATGGTACGGATTATACTGTTCCTTTCGGCCTACATGTGTCCGTGTTGTTATGGCTCGTTTATATGCTCCTTCTGTTTCATTTACATGCGTATGCTATTTCCTATCACATTTGGTATGTGAAATACGGACATACCTTTTGTATGTGACTATTACATGGCTTGTGGGATATGATTCAGACATACAGTCACTACCTATATCTACATTTCTTCTCGTGTATTTTGTTATGTACACATCTGCACAGCTATGTTCCCTCCCTCAAATTATGGGTCGGCTGGTGACCCTCTCCGTTGGACTGGACGTACCTACTGGCGCTAACATCTGATACTTTTCACTTCCACATGGTATAGCTATCAACACTATGTTGGACTACAGGCACACGGTTTTCCTGTCATTTGTTCATGGGTAGGGACCCGTTATTCCCTACCGTGCATTTGTGTTTGAGTCTTCATTTTCTGTTCGCAGGGACTCTGCTTTGCATATGTTTCAGTCTCCACGGACACTGATAGGTACGATTACTATTGCTGGCGGAATATAATATTCAGCAGTTTAGGTTGCTCCTCGAAAGCCGACATTGACATGCCTCCCTGCGCAACTTCGATACGCCCTTTGCACTCGCGCACGTTTCCTATGCACGTGGCTGTGGCAGCTACGCGCCTTCATTAATATGCATATGGCGCGACTACTCCACATCTACGCCGCACGGCCAGCACAAGCCTTACGCCGGCCTTGCGCTGAGCTTCATGAATCTGGGGGCTTGTCTTTTTACCAGACTAGTGGCATATGCATCTAGTGTCCCCCACACCTAGTATAATGTATGTGTGTGTGGGAGGGGGGCTGGAGTCGTACATTCCAATTTCTTTTTTTTTTTTTTTACTTGACAGTATCAAATAAGATGAAAATTAAACCAACAAGGAAAAAAATCCAATATATATATTGGCCTTGGCACTTTTGATAACAAGCACCAGTGACAAATAAAACAATAGTGGCACAATACAGATTATACTTGATACATGGCCAGTCAGCAAGGAATGCTACCTCTTACCAGCATGCCTGCTGACATTCCAACAAACTAAACAATAACATGGATGTAGTGATGTGACTGGTTTGCTAAGCACATGCATACCCTTTTAACAAGTTACAGATTTTGCAAAACAGCTTTGTTTACCGGGTGTAAGTTTGATTGTTTTTTCCCCAGTAATAAAAATATATGGTGGCTGGACTACAGAAGTATACCTTATCTGTAGTGTGGGCTACAATTAGAGTACTGGCAAATTTTATTACATACTCCCTACCATCACCATTATCACTAATGAGTGCACCTTATCCTTAGCTGGAACCATGTTAGGTGGCCTGTGCTGTCCTTAATTTGTCATTTGATCTTTACTGTAGCACTTTTGGATGATGGTTAAAATTGACTACTGTTTTCGGGGTGCCCAAGTGTTGGGCAGGGCTGCAATAATTGACAGCTTTTGCAGCTGTCAGCTGCTAACCATCCCGTTAAGGATACATATCATAAAAAGGAGTCTATATTAGCTGAACGAATACTTAAAATGTTGAGTACGACATGCCCAACAGCTTTTCAGCGAACGTTCATCTAAGCAAAACCACAGAACGTCGAGACAAGAACGCTGACGACTAAAACGTACTGTACACTATTACACCCCCCCTCAAAAAAATTAACAAAATAAAGTGGGGGGCTTGGTCCCCCCCCCCCCCCCACACACACACACACACTTACAAATACCAACTCCGAGATCGCACCACAGTGGAGGACTGTCATAACATTACACAGGGTGAACGACGAGACTGCACCACAGTGGAAGACTGTAAGAACGACTTGACAGGGTGAATGTTCTGATGTCAGCCATTGGCTTCCTGACGACTAGCAAACTATAATTTTTCAAAACTCCTTGTTTCGACATTCTGAGGTTTCTCTTAGATGAACGTTCGCTTAAAAGCTGTCGAGCATGTCGTACTTGACATTTTAAGCATTCGTTCATCCCATAAAAAGCCCCAAGACACTGTACTGTGGAAGGTTATAATAATGCCCATATTCTGTCCCAGCATTTAAGTATTTTAAAAAATACAGTGCTTCAATACTATTGTTTGGCTTTCAGTTTATTACTGCTTGTGTGAAATTGCACCATTTAGAACAGCTTTTTAAACATTGATAAACATAGTTTGATTCTGATTCAGTAAACTAATTTTACATAAGCGACACATTTATCGTTTGCCTCATTTTCCTTACAAATAATAGTGGCTTGTACTGCATTTTTTTCCTTACATTTCCTTTTATACAGTTTCTAGCTCAAACATTAATAGCAAAGCATTCCAAGAATTATAAACCACACGTTAGCATTACTATTACTTTAAAAAAAATCATTGCTTCCGAAAAACACCCTCACTTCTACAGCGAGAACTCAAAAATTCATCCGCCAAACATGAACGCGGATGGATGGATTGTGTGAAGAAGACAATCTATAATTTTCTAGATTTTTACTTATACTTAATCAATTTTATTAACTTTGAGGTAATCAATTAGTCACGCAAAATTACGCCGTATAAAATAATAAAAGTAATCAATCAAACTGCTGTTTTTTCCTACTCACAAAGGCTGCCTTTTTTATTAAGCAAACACATAAACAGTTAACAAAGTGCATCATGGGTATTCATATCCATTTCCTTTTATATTTAAATATACTCACTACTTGCTTTATATTGATTTTCTCAGCTTGTCACTCATTACATAATTGGAGACTTGAGACAAAGACTGCACGTCAGGCACGCTTTTAAATGTATTAACAATTCAATACTACCTAAATACACATTTTTCTGTAAAAAAAAGTATTTGGGCGACAATGTAGTGTACTCGTACTGCTGGCTCACCTTCAGTTCTGCGCAGGAGTGGGCATGGTTCTGGTGATTGGCGTGGAAAGTGGCATATGAAATGAGGCATGACTGACATGCCTTTCATATTAGGCAGTGACATAATGCATACAAATAATGTGGCGAATGTAACATAAATAGTACTGTAAAAGTATCACTATCACTACCATGGTTAGAAATCAGGAAACTCATAATGGATCTCTATCTACCATCGCTAAGATATTTGTTAGGAAAATAGCAGGAAAAGGCAGTCGATATATGCACACGTCCACAGGCTTGATTTAGAAATGTGTGTAAACAGGCTAGAGCAAGTCAACAAAAATAAGTTGTTGAAAATAAATATTGAAAACGTAAAAATATGGAATACAGTCCGTAACTGACATATGTAGCAGTCGTTCTAGTAGGATTAGAAAATGTAGTTATTAATATTAAAACAATTATTTTCTAGCGAGTGAGGAACGTACCCCATTTTAGGGTTACCACCTGTCCCACTTTGCGAGGGACAGTCCCTCTTTGGGCAGTTGTGTCCTGACAAAAAAAATAAAAAATGGCAAATGTCCTGAGATTTTAGGACAAAGTTATTTCTTATATTTTATGTAATAGCTGCATAAACGTGTTATTCTGTATCTAAAATACCTAAATGTTATAAGAAACAGAATAAACAACTAAAATGCTACAAGAATAAGCCTTTATTTAGGCAAAAAAGTTAAGTTCTATCCTTTGTACTGACTGTGGTTATGTGTCGGCCTGTAAAATCTGATGTTTGTCCTGAAAATGCCCCACTTTGCCCATTTGAAAAGGTGACAACCCTACCCCATTTGGGTCTTAAAAAGTTCATGTTCTTCGAAGTTCCACATTGCAAGGGTCTGTCACACTTTCAGTGTTAGAATTTTTTTAAGTGAAATCCATGGTAAGTAGAAATGAATCCTATTAATTTATTAAAACATCTTTATAAGTTAAACCAGCATATTTGAACAATTATATGACCTTCCTAATTGAGGTTGTTAGTAAGCCATTCGAATTTCCACATTTTGCCCTGCCCATTTGTTCCACATTGTGATGGCAATTGTTCCTCATTTTGGAGATGGAAGGTTGAGAGCTACGTTTTGAACTAGGGTTGTCGCCACAAAACCCTGTTTTGTACTCAGTTTTTTACTGCCCCAACCCACATGGCATTTAAAAAGAGTACATGTGTTTCATAATGTTGCACAGCCCATGTGCACATCATTTTCAGTGTTTTCCTCTAAAACTAGTGTTTTTTGTTTTAAATTAGCAATTCTCTCTGAAAGCAAGTTATGTACCTAATGTTAGAAACATTACTTCAGATATTTGTAGACATAATTTAACCTGATAAAAGCTAAAATATTTCTGAGCTATGCAAAAAAAAAAACAAGTACATACAAAGAGTATGACTGGCTACACCCTGGCTTTAAACACCAAACAGTACTGATCAGCAAAACGTTGGAGTCTTGCAATAATTAATAATAAATAAATAAAGATGGTCTGAGGTCTGATTTCCTTGTCAGTCTGTAAAGCCTAGTGAATCCAAAAATGTAACTGACTGTATCAGATCATTCTATAGTCGTTGAGTTTATAACTGACTGTATCAGATCATTCTGTAGTTGTTGGGTTGAATGAATGTGTGAACTAAACAGTCATCCATGTTATGAGTAGATATGAATGCCCTGCAACATAGGAGCAGGGGCAAGCATTTGAAAACTGTCCTGCCTGCAGTTGACACCTGTTTTCTCTCCAGTCCAGCTGGTGAATCTGGGAATTTTGAGGCAATGTTACAACTGTCTCATGTACATGGACAACCCTCTCCTCCTCCAAACAGGTTCAAATATATGTGAGAGATGCAACCATATAGCCAAACTGGAGGCTGAGCTCTCTCATCTCAAAACTGGTGTAACCAGTCAGGAGGAGAAGGTAACCTCACACAACACAATTCCAGTATCACATAGTCCCACCACAACAGCGAACCAAACACATAAAAACACAAAAACATACTCGGAGGCTCTAAATAAAAATCTACCTAAGCAACAGAGACCTCCAAAGCAGACATCCAAGCAAACTCTACCCCAAAACAAAACACGTACAACACATAGCACACAAAGTCAGTGTGCCAAGCAGTCACAGCCCTTAAGGCTGAATAACACACCTGATACTCTTGTAATAGGTGACTCTATTGTCAGACACACTGATGTCCCGCTCACCAGGCTGAATAAAGAGAAGGTCACAGTGAGCTGCTGCCTGTCGGGCGCTAGGATCCGCCACATAACGCAAGCACTCATGTCACTCCAAAGCAAATACAAATATGACTCAGTCATTGTACATGCTGGCGTGAATGACCTGAGACGTACCTCCCTCGACTACATGAAAAGAGACATAGAGGAGCTCTCTGATCATGTAGCCCAGGCCGGTATGACCCTGACCTTGAGCAGCATGTTACCTTCACCTAGAATGATGCCACAGTATAAAGACAAAATGATTGATTTTAACAATTGGCTAAAATTTTGGTGTCATTCAAAGGGGATCCAGTGTCTGTCAGCCTGGGATGACATGCTCGACAAGCCACGTTGCTTTGCTAGGGACGGCTTGCACCTGTCACCCCTGGGCTGTCGGATATTGGCAAAGGCTCTTGCCACCCCTATAGTGCCTTTTTTAGGCAAGGCTCAAAAGTCAAACCCACCTCCATAGACAGCACAAGGAACAAGAAACTAAGGGTAATGCTGCTAAACTCCAGAAGTCTTAACCTCAAGATGCATGCACTCGAAGCTCTCCTCAGTATGGAGAACATCGATATCTGTGCAGTGACAGAAACCTGGTTCAAGGCTCCAGAGAGCACCCCAGCACTACCAGGTTATACCTCATATCATGCTTTTTGGCCCCAAAACCCGGACCAAACCACAAAAGGAGGGGGAGTTTCCATATTTATCAAGGATATCCACACCTCCAGGTTAGTGGCATTGCACGAAGTATCGGAGACCATCCATGTGCAACTGACAGTGGGCAAGACTGCTTTTCAGTTTATAGCATCCTACAGACCACCCTCTCAAAGTCAGTAATCCCACTCGGCTTTCCTGAAAACATTGGAGAACATGAAGATCTCTCCGAACACCATTATATTGGGCGACTTCAACTACCCAAACATAGACTGGGAGCATTACTCAAGCCCCAGCACCTTAGCCCAAAGGTTCCTGGAATTTATAAACTCAAATGCTATGGAACAACTAGTCACCACTCCCACAAGAGGGGAAAACATACTAGACCTGATCATTACCAACATGGGGACTCTAGGCTCCATACCAGAAGTATATCCCTCATTCTTAAGATCAGACCATAAATTAATTTCACTGGATATCCACATCCCGACTCCACCCCCAGCCCAGAAAACCACAGTGAAAAACTTCTCTAAAGCGAACTTCACACTTCTCAAAACCGAAGTGGAATCCTTCAAGGCCCCAGGGCCAGTGGAAACTATGGCCCAAACTGCAGAATCCTATATAAACGCATTCTACGGACATCTCCAGGAATGCATGGATCATGCTATCCCAAACAAAATCAAGACCCAATCATCCAAAGGCAGGTGTCCAGTCTGGTGGACCCCAGCCATAAATAAACTGTACAACAGAAGGAGGAAGCTACTACATGATAGAGCAAAATCCCTAAAAGGGAAGGCATCTCTGATCAGTACTAGCAAAAAATTATGATCCCTCATAAAATCCTCCAGGGCCAGCTTCGAGAGAAAAATTGCACAGGACACTAAAGACAATCATAATTTTATTTTTTTATTTTTTATTTTACATTTGTTGACCGGGCTAGTCTAGCTGGATATATTTCCATTTTCAGTAGAGGCCCGGGGAGAAAAGCTCCACAGTATATACAAAAAAAAACATACAACATTTGAAGTCTAATACAACAAAAACACCAGGATAAATGTAAAGACAATAAAGAAAAGTTAGCATGCAAAAACAATTTGCTTATAGGAACTAATATCATTACCTATAAACAAACTAAACTACAGAGAAGCAAAAATCAGGGAAAGGTGAGTAGGGAGAAGAAGTGGGAGGAAAGTAAGAGTAAAGCAAAAAAGAAAGGATAAGAAGGATTAAACAAACTTTCAGTGAAGAGGAAAAGAGGTAAGTGAAAAAAAAGATAGTTGTTCAGGGAAGAGGGAGAGAGATGCGGGGGAAGTAACGAGATAGAGAGGGGTAGAAATTTAGTCAGGTTTAGTGCAGGAACAGAGCCAGTGACTTTTCAAGTGTTCTTTTATTCTTTGTTTGAAGAGGGGCAGTGATGAGATTAGTGTTATGTCACTGGGTAGTAGATTCCAGTTCCTTCCTACTGTACTAGAAAAAAGAGAGTCACCAGCTGAGTTATTGGACTTTGTTAATTTAGCCATAGGTTTTCTAGAAGAACGAAGGGAGTTAAGATTATTGTATGGGATTAAAAGTTCTGAGAGTATAGGGGTGTTTGAAGGCTGGTGCAGTATTTTGTGGGCAATGTTCAGTTGGGGGATGAGCAGAAGGTTTTGGAATTCCAGCCAGCCTAGTTGTTTCAGGTTAATACAGTGGTGGGTTCTGAAGGGGTTGCCAGTGGCGAAGCGGGCAATGTTATTGTAGCATATAGCCAGTTTATTAAGGTTGGCTTTCTTAAGGTTGGTAAATATAGGTGAAGCGTAGAGAAGTGTTGACAATAGATGGGAGTGGGCAATCTTGGCTCTAGCAGATTCAGTTAGGAAGGGTTTAATTCGGTATAAGGATCCTATTTTTCTGTTGACTGATTTAATGGTGTAATTAATGTGTTGATCAAAAGAGATTATTGTCAATGGTTATTCCTAACAGTTTTGTTGTAGGATCGGGTGCGATAACCGTGGCATTATTAGAGGAAATGGTGAAGTGTAAGGAAGGGGATCGGGTGGTGGGAGTAAAGAGAAGAAGTTTAGTTTTTTTGGCATTTAGTAAGAGGGAACGTTTATAGAACCATGTTTCAACTCAGTTGAAGATCTTTTGAGTAAGTGAGCAGAGTTCAGAAGGAGAAGAAGCAGAGCAGATAAGGGTAGAGTCGTCTGCATATTGGATGCAGGTAGCTTGAGGGATAGCAGAGTGGAGATCATTAATGAAAAGGGAGAATAGAAGTGGCCCAAGAATGGAGCCCTGAGGGACACCAATGTTTATGGGTAGGAGAGAAGAGAGTTGATTTCCCCATAGAACTGCTTGTTGTCTGTTGCTAAGGTAAGATTTAAACCATTTAGTGGCAAGGTTGTCAAAGGAGAGGGATTCAAGTATGTTAATTAAGGTGGAATGGTTGACCATGTCGAATGCTTTGGAGAGGTCAATAAAGAGAGCAGAAGAGAGAAGGTTGTTATTACGATTCTTATTGATGGTTTCTACAAAAGATAAGAGAGCAGTGGTAGTACTGTGATGAGGTCTAAAACCATGTTGACAGTTTGCTATTATGTTGTGCAGAGTGAGATGTTGTAAGAGTTGCAGGTGAATACATTTTTCCATAAGTTTTGCTAATGGGGAAAGGAGAGCAATTGGTCTGTAGTTGGAGTAATCGATAGAGTTACCCCATTTATGTAATGGAATGATATGGGAAACTTTCCAGATCTCAGGGACGGTTCCTTCTTGGATTGTCCTATTTATGAGTATGGATATAGGGTATGCAATCACTTTGGCAGCCCTTTGGAGGTAGAGAGATGGGAGCTTGTCAGCTGAAGGAGTACAAGGTTTAAGTTTGTTAATAAGTCTGTGGATAAATGATGTGGGGATAGGTTGTAGTGTAAAGTTATAGGATGGGTCCATAGGGTTACTTGGAGGGGAGACATAGTTGATGTTCATTTGTCTGGCTAGGGTTTGGATAGAGTCAATAAAGAAAGAGTTAAAAGTATTAGCAGTTTGGTGGGGGTTGTCTGGGTCAGCATTAAGAGGGTGGGAGTTTTGGTTGTTCCTGGCGAAAGGAGTTTGTCGATTGAAGACCAGAACTGTTTGGGGTTGTTATGGTTTGTTTGTTGGAGTCTACAGTAAAAGTTTTTTTTGTCAGTAATAATTGCTTTTTTGTCATATTTCTAAGCTGACGGAAGTGGATAAGATCAGGGTTATTTCTATGGTGTCTCCATAAAGCCCATACTTTGTTTCTGGAGAGAATTAAGTTTTTAGTTTCTTTAGAGAGCCGGGGGCAATGTTCGGTTTCATTCTGACAGTACGTTCGGGGGCATGTTTATCAAGAATGGATAGGAAGGTAGTATTAAAGTATAATACTGCATTTTCCAGAGGAAGTGTTTTTAAGGGGTTCCAGTTACATGAATTTAGTTCAGCTTGAAATAAATCTATGTTAAAATGTTTGTTTGAGCGAACTTTTCTAATGTTTGGGAGGTTTGGAAATTCAATTTTGTCTCTTGTAATATGTCAGACAGTGGTCACTGATATCATCTGGCATGGTTCCTACATCATAAAATTGTTTGTCTTTGTTTATAAGTATCCAGTCAAGAATGCTGTCTTTATTATTAGGCTTATTGATTCTTGTGGTTGAGGTCATGGTTTGGGAGAAACCATAGAAGTTAATGTGAGAAGTAGGATTTTCAGCATTAATATTTTTCCAGTCTATGTTAAAGTCACCAAGAATTACAGTTTCTTGGGGGTAAGTAGTGGATACCCAGTTGAGAAAGGCTTCTAAAGTGGGTATATTGTTACCAGGAGGTACGTACATACAAATTATGTAAAGCACTTTCTTAGAGTTCAGTTGAAGTTTTGTAATAATGACTTCTGCTTTGCTATCCTGAGTTGGGTCTACAGGCAGGGTGGAGATATTTAAATGATTCTTATAGAGGATTGCAACTCCACCACCTTTACGTTTTAAACGGTCAAGTCTAGCTATATTATAGCCGTGTGGTAAAATGGCAGTATCTTTGGTATCAGGTTTTAGCCAGGTCTCTGAGAGGCAGAGGATATCGAAAGAGTGGGTGTCTAGGAGTGCATGGAGGTGTGATACTTTGTTATTTAAACTTTGAATGTTGAGATGACCTATTAGGAGAGTATTATTAGTTTTGATCTAGAAGTTTGGGATGAGGGGTTTCTTGGTCCTGGGTTAGGATGGATGTCTCCATCTTGTAAGGTGAGATAAATAAGTTTAGTTAATGAGTTGTTTATTAGGTGGATTTGAAGCTTCAATTTTTTGTCAGTAGTTAGGACATAATTAATATGGGAGAGTCTATGGTATTTGGATAGAAGGTATCTGGGGTGTAGGAAATGATGGGGTATGAGTTGAGAGTAGTAGAAGGGTAAGTTAAGGTTTGTTTTTGTGTGTAGGTAGGATGGATAAAAAGTTGATTTTCAAAGAAGGTAAGAAGGTAGGCTGAGAGCAGGATAGTTAAGAGTAAGAGTGAGAGTATAGGTATAGTAAAATGGGTGGTAGGCATTATAGAGGAAAGGTAAGGTAGAGACAAACAAGGCTAAACAGGTAAGTAGCAAGTTTCAGGAAGTGAAATATGAAGGAAGTAGAGTAGGGAGTGTGTAAGATAGGATTATGGAATCTTGAGGGCAAGATGTAGAGAGAAATAACAGGTTGAACTAATAAGGGAGGGTAAAAGGTCAGGGAGAGATATTGGGATAAAAGGGGGAGTGGTGAGGGGTGGGGTTTAAAAAAAAGAGAGGGAAAAAAGATTAAAGCTGATAGGATGGTAGAGGTAGGGGGAGTGTTTTTCAGTTATGTTAGGAACCTGGGATGCAACTCCCAGACTTGTTCTGAGTTGATTCTAAATGACAAAAAATACACTGAACCCACAAGACATCGCCAATATCCTGGCAGACAGGTTCAGTGCAAACTTCTCCACCCCCTCCCCCCGAAAAGAGCAAGTATCTATCCCGGCAGAGTACAGCCTCCCAAACATCTCTGATGCTCAGGTGAAGGCCGCCCTCTCCAAAGCAAAAAACACTGCTTCCATGGGACCAGATGGCATCCTGGGTTGCATCCTACATGAACTCCAAGAAGAACTAATCCCTCAAGTAAAACTGCTGAACAATCTCAGCTTCACTACAGGATATGTGCCCAAAGAATGGCGTACAGCAACAGTGGTCCCACTCCACAAAGGTGGCGCCTCTGCGGACCCAGGAAACTATCGCCCCATAAGCCTGACTAGCCTAGTCTGTAAGGGTATGGAGAGGATCATCATGGAACTCATAAACAAAGACATTGGGGACCTACAGACACTAGATCCTACCCAATTTGGCTTCGTCAAGGGCAGATCCTGCCTTTTGAACCTGGTCAACTTCTTTGAAACAGTCACCAAGGCCATAGATGAAGGGAAGGTAGTCCACACAGCCTATCTGGACCTCGCAAAGGCATTTGACACAATACCCCACTCGGGCATCATAGATAAGCTATCCAGCCTAAATATAAACCCCTATGTCACAAGATGGTTCGCAAACTGGCTCAAAGACAGAACCCACAGAGTCAGAGTTGCTGGAGCCATGCCAGACTCGAAACCGGTCACAAGTGGCGTCCCACAAGGTTCTGTCCTGGGACCTCTCTTGTTCGGTATTTACTTTTCTGAGGTACAGGCCAACGTGGGAGGACTATGGCTCACCAAGTTCGCAGATGACTGCAAACTGGGCACCATAATCAACTCTCCAGCTGACACAAACATCCTTCAAAAAGGTCTTGGAGAGACGGATAACTGGTGCCAGAGCCATGGTCTAAAGCTAAATGCCAAAAAGTGTATAGTCATACCCTTTGGCAAAAACAATGTGCCCACAAATTACCACATAGGTGGTAACCCATTAAGTACAGAGAAAGTAATTAGGGATCTGGGGACCCAAGTTGATAGCAATCTCTCCTTTGACAACCACATTGCCAAAGTGGTTAGAAAAACCTTCTACATAGCCCACCTCATCATGAAAGGATTCACATCTAGATCAAGAGAGGTAATTGTGCCCCTTTATTCATCCCTCATCAGGCCCATCATAGAATACAATGCCCCCTTTGGGATGTACCTTACCCGACACCTGCAGCAATTAGAAAGACCCCAAAAGTACCTCACCAGGAGGATCAAGGGACTCAAATAGATGCCATATGCTGCTCGGTTAAAAAAACTCCAGCTCTACTCAGTTGCATACCGCCTACTTCGAGGCGATCTATGCCTGACATATAAAGCTATGTCCAACCCAGAATTAATGGACATGCTCCACCTCAGTAAATCTAAATCCCTTAGAGCCACGCGCTCGATGAGCTTGAACCTCAGCACAGAAATAAATAGAACATGCTGGAGGGACAGATTCATAACCCAGAGGCTCCCTTCGCTCTGGAACAGAATTCCAGTTCATGTTAGGCAGAGCACCTCACTGACTCTCTTCAAGAAGAATCTTGATGAGTGGATGGGGGATCGTAGGTTTTCCCCGGGGATTACTTCCGTGTCACTATTAGACAGAGGCACAGTAAACTAAACTTTAAAAAGGGCACAGTATACTCAAATCAAGGGGTGGCATAAGCCAAACACAATCGGGCTAGGCTTATAAATGCCCCAGGGCAGATAGGCTAGTATGAACCTATGAATCTATGAACCTATCCCACTTCTCACCAGAAACCCTAAATGAAATTTTACAGCAAGCCAACTGGGCACCTTTAAGAACCATCCCCCTCGATGAGGCAGTAGAATCCTTCAATTCAACATTTCTCAACATCCTAGACAGGGTATCCCCTCCCCGACTATAAAGAGTCAAGTCTAATCATGCCACATGGCTTTCCAAATCAACCAAGCAAACCATGTCTAACAGAGACAAGGCTTGGAAAGCCTGGCTAAAGCATAAGAACCCAGCTGACCTTGCTCTATATAAACAACTACGTAATCAGGCCAAAAAACAGGTCACTAAAAACAAAAAAGATTACTTCCATAGACTTCAGGATCAGCACAGACTAAACCCTCAGAAATTCTGGGGTGCAATCAATTCCCCAATTCACCCTGGTTCTAACAGTAATCCTTGCCCACACACTGATAAAACACCCTCTGAGATAGCCTCTCTCTTTAACTCATACTTCATTGAAACCATAGCTAAGCTGACCACCACCTTTCCTTCTTCAAACACTAACCCACCAGAACAACCACCTACCGATTTAGGTCCCTCCTCTCTACCCAAATTTTCATTCTCTCCTGTTCCCACATGCACCATAATGAAACTCCTTCTAAAACTAAAAACTTCTACCAACGCTCCTGATAACCTACCCTCAGAATTCCCAAAACTATCTGCAAGCTCCATCGCCTACCCCATTAGTTGTTGTTGTTGTCTTTCGGCTTTTCCCAGTTAGGGGTCACCACAGCGGAACTCCTATCCGCTAATGATTGGCAGTAGATTTTCACGGTGCCAAGTTGCCAGCTCGACGCCCAACCTTCAACAAAGGTACGCCCATTCATGCATGTCTTTCGGAATGCCACTCAACCCGCGGGGAGGACATGCAGACTCCACACAGAAGGCACTCCCTGCACACTAGCTGAGAATTGAATGGGAGAACCTCTTGCTGTGAGGCAACAACGCTACCGCTACACCACTGCGGATTACTGCCTACCCCATTAGTATACTTATTAATAGATCTATTCAAGAGTTCTATGTCCCACATATCTGGAAGAAAGCATACATTCTTCCGCTCCATAAAGGCAGCAAAAATTCAGATATCTCCAACTTCCGGCCCATCGCTATCCTCTCTCCCATTTCTAAAATATTAGAGAAATGTGTGCATACTCAACTCCTTAACCACTTAGTTAATAACCAACTTATCTCCCCAACCCAACATGGCTTCAGGCCAGGCCATAGCACAAACACAGCTCTCATTTCCTTTTTGGATACTGTAAATAGAGCACTTGATACCAATCAAATTGTCTCCACTCTTTTTCTCGACCTTTCAAAAACCTTCAACACCATATCTCACCCCCTTCTGCTCTCTAAACTCAACACTCTAGGTGTCCCCCCCTCCAACCCTAAACTGGTTCTCAAACTATCACTCTGACAGATATCAATCAACAAAGTGGCAACAATCCTGTTCTCACTTCCTCAACATCAAAACAGGTGTACGTCAAGGTTCCATACTGGCCCCCTGTTATTCAATATATTTATAAATGACTTCCATAGCTCCCTCACTCATAGCATTGTGATCCAATATGCAGATGACTCCCCAATCATCTGCTCTGCTAAAACCCCTTCTGAGCTAAAACTGCTAACCCAACAAGCCTTTACCTCCACTGAAAACTGGATGTCAAACAACCACCTTGCTGTCAACCCAAACAAGACAAAAATGATTCTATTCACTCCCAAAAAAACAACCCTCCTAAATAGGACTGAATTCTCTATCTGCTCCCTCAATAATACCACCATCAAAATAGTCTCTAACACCAAACTGCTAGGAGTCATCATTGATGAAAACCTCACATTTAGCCTCCACATTCTCAACAATATCAAAAAAACACATCAGAAACTAGGCACCCTCTACAGGCAGAACTATTACCTTAACCATAGTGCAAAAAAGGCACTAGCCTCAGCCTTTCTACTTCCATCCCTGCTATATGGGGCCCCATCCTTACAAATATCCACTCATCCCTCAAAACCAGACTAGATGCATGTTACAATAAGGCCGCCAAATTCTTGATTCTCAACACACTACTGCTCCTCTTTACAGCACGTAAACTGGCTAGAACTACCACTCTACCTAAACTTCCTACACTTAACTATGGCACATAAAATAGTATACAAACCCACATCACACCCCTCTCTCTCCTCTCTGCTGACCTTGTACCAGCCAAATAGACCCCTTAAATCAGAAAATAAAACCCTGCTCAAAGTAGACAAACCTCAACTAAGAGCCGGCCAAATGCTCTACTCCTTTACTGTTTCCAAACTCTGGAAGTCCCTCCCATCCTCTATAACTTCCATCAGTAGGCCTTCCCTATTTAAAAGGTCTCTTAAAAAACATCTCTCCTCTTGCTGGCTTTGCCCATGCCAAAAATAACTCTCTCCAAACTTTACTATCCCAACAGTAGCCCTCTGCTCTCTTCTCCAACTTCTTTTTCATCCATGCATTCCTCCTCTTTCGAACCAACCAGCTGTGTAACCATCCCAGATGTGCCTATCCCTGTTATCTTCCAAACCCTTTATACCCAGCCTCTCTATCTATACCTGCCTTGCTACCACTTCTGTACCTATTCCTTTCTGTCTTTTGCACTGCTGTTCTCCTCATCAATCCTTTTCTTAGCTACTTATTGTTGTTATCCTGCTAACACTGATATGTACACTATACCGTGTTATCTTAAAATCTTCCTTTTATTATTCTATACAGGCTTCTAAACATTTATGTAACTGAAACTGTATGTTCTGTATTAATTTGTATGTGGAGCTTTTCTCCCCGGGCCTCCACTGAAAATGGGCTCTCCAAGGCCCAGTGAACTTTCCTGGTAAACAAATGCAATAAATAAATAAAATAATTACAGATGGGGCCAACCTTAGGGGAAATGTTGGTGTAGGTGAACTTAAAACACCTCCATTGCAAGCCTCCTTCTCTGGCTACAGCGATCTGCTGTGCACATGAGGTTTAAAAGTGAGGAAAGTTTGAAAAAGTAATGACCATATTGTCCCCAGCCCACAGGCACACATAAGCTATAGAGACTTTCTGTTCACACCTCTGAATAGGTCTACTTTTAAACTAGATGAGGTCCAAGGCAGAGGCAAGAAGGAAGAATTATATGAAAAGAAAGATCCATGATATTCAATTTTTTCACAACACACACACACACACACACACACACACACACACACACACACTTTGCATGCTTACCAACAGGAAACTGGCAAAAATATCAGTTTGCCTATATTATGTCCTTGGAGTGTTCAAGGAATCCAAAGTACATGGATAATACCACACAGAGACATGAAGGCTTCACACTAAGGAAGTTATAGCCCAGATTGCAACCATAGGCATGCACTGTGATATGGCAGCACCACTCACGCCAGCATTGTCTACATAATCAGTTACTTTTACACACACATCCTGCTCCTGCCAGCCAATCACACACGGCCATTTATCATGTGTAAATCTGAAGCTTTTTATTAAAAATGAAATAAATTATGGTCATCTTGAATACAAAAGCAGTACTAGTTTTATATTGGCTTCAGCAAATACAATCCATTGTGTGACACCATGCCAACCATGCTAGATCAGTGATTGCTGCTTAACAGTGATCAAGTAATAGAAGGGTTAAGTCACTTTTATCCACAGACACTTTTGCCCACAGATTATCTCCATACATATCTACTGCAGCCACTTTGCTGACTGTGTACACCTCAAATAAGAGAGAATCTTAGGGCATATTGGTTATATTAGAAACTCCGTTGACAATAGTGCATTAGCTAAACATGTTGCTGTGAATGGCCCTGACCATAAGTTTAAGTTTACTGTCCTAGAAATTGTTAGAGAACATCTCAAGGGAGGAGACCTGATTAATAGGACTGAATGTGCTGAACTAAAATGGATAGTATCGTTACAAGCAGACACATACCCAAGGTTGAATGGGAATGTGCCCATTAAACCTATACTAAAAGCACATGGATTATTCCACTAGTGTAGCGGGTACTTTAAATAGATAGTTCTAACCTTCAGCACTGTTTCTAGGAATTAATTTGTGCCAATGACTTTGTTGCAGTGATTTATGTTGAGGGGGCTTAACTGATAATGTGTTTTTTGATTGGATAGCAAAGCTTTTTAAATTTGGATGTTTATATTTTTTACTCAATGGTCTGATGAAGCTACATTAGGTAGTGAAAGTGCTTACCATGCACTGTGTTCATTTTTGTGATTGCCTATCTGTGGTGGTTGGATATATTTTC
Source organism: Protopterus annectens (assembly GCF_019279795.1). Lineage (NCBI taxonomy): Eukaryota > Metazoa > Chordata > Ceratodontiformes > Protopteridae > Protopterus > Protopterus annectens. The sequence continues at coordinate 1,524,330,398 of NC_056733.1, forward strand.
TCTTTTTATTTTGTGTACACCCGAAATGCCTGGTTATGATTAAAAAAATAATAATCACCACAATTATAAAATATTTCATCTCGCTTCACATTAGTTTCAGAAAGCCAAATCTGTTACTGTTTAATCTAGGCAAACAAGTTCAGTTACTTTCATCCACAGACAGCTCCCTTCCCTACCAAGCAGTTATAGCCAAGTCTGCATAAACATCAGATATCTGACTGTGACAAAAATGAACCTGCAATGTATTTCATCTTTGTTCCACACTGACAGTAGCCACACATTAAAGTATTACAATTTCCTTAACACAAATCACATTAACGCTGCAAAGCCAGAATACAAGCAAACAGCAGTCATTTTCATGCACAGATAGCACCAACAATTACAGCCCCAGCAATTCAGTTTGGCTACAATTGCTGGGGCTCTCTGTGCAGAAAAATGACTGCACAGACAGCCCCATTAATTACAGCCAAGCTAAATTTATCTATGTACATTTCAGATGTCAGAGTCTTATAAAATAAGAACAAACACACATGCAAACAAATGAACTGCTTTCTGACAACTCAAAGTCGAAATATTAGAGGAGACAAAGTCCCAAATTTCTGAACACAGTTTAGTTATGCTCATCTATATTTAGAGAGTTGCTAGATTAACAGATTTTGCATAGTATGCATTTTCTGCAGGATATGAAGTCTGAAGTTCAAATGTCTGTCATTATTGAGTGATAGCAGCCCTCAGCAGTTTACCATGAAACCACACATTTTACACGAAACAAACAAACAAATAAATAAATAAATAAAACAAAACTGAGGACATTCTCTGAAATCAGGGACATTTGATAGGTACTCTGTTTGCCCTGCAAGTCTGTTCACTGTCCATACCTGGTTGCCTTCCAAGATGAAAAAAAAAGAAAGACAAGTAAAACTGACGTAATGCTCCCACAGGCTACTGCTGTTGTCATCTGTCATGAAAGGAGATACTGCCAGCCCAGCTATCTGGAATTTTGTAAATAATTATATGTCATTTGTGAATATCAACATAATTCATATAAGATGTTGTGTTACAAATGTATTAGAGCCGTATGTCATATAAGATGGTTTGTACAGACAAGAAGACGTATGCTGAAGAGGTGTTTCGCAAAGTGCTGTTCAAAATTTACCCATAATGTACCCTACTGGAATAGAACAGAAACGTACCTGCACTATTGTAACTGTTTAGATGCATACATTTTAACAATGGAAAATGGAACACTGAAGGTTGACTTCAGAAACATAGCTGAAATTAAATTACTTTATGGCCACACAATAATTTATCTTTCAGTTTCAGTGAGTAGGAGGCATAATGTCTGTACTAGAAAAGTTTTCTTTATTGTCTTTAAAGGACAACCGCGCCCTCAGACTCAAAAAACATATTAATTTCATCATGGTTTGATGTTTCCTACATTTTAATAGCACTCTGAGACTATTTTGAGCTTTTTAGATATTTTTAGATGCAATTTCTCACTCTGACCACATGGGGTCTGGCATATTGAAAAAAATCAGACTGTTTACTCTGCCTCTAAGTATCCCAGAATGCATTATTTGTCTCCAAAAAAATTGCATCAGATCTGCCACGTTTTGCCTTAAGCTGCTGTCACTTCATTGACTTAACAGGCATTCACTGCAGTCTTAAAATCCCCTACTTTTGGTTAAAATGTTATCCTTTTTCAATGACCACTTAAAATACAAGCAGTGCAAATGCTACAGAACAGAACTGAAAGGTGCATTTTCTAACTCTTTCATCTTAGAAATGCTAAATTGCTTTCTTTTGTGAAGGCTGAAATCTAGCTCTTCAAGGAATCTCCCCTCCCACTTCACACCTACCTTCCCTAGCTGTCAAAGAGCCATGGGTAATTTGACCCATTATCTGCATGTGATTGACAGCTTGTCACAGCAAGTGACCAGAGTAATGTACTGTTTGCTTGTCAGCCTTTTCCTCCTTACAGTGGGAGACTTTTTGTTGCACTACTCCTGTCAAATTTAAAACTAAGCTACATAGCACTGGCAATAATCCCTGCTTTGCAAAGCAATCTGCCACTTATTTTCCCTTCCTGTTTAAATAGCTAACAAATGATGCACTATAAACTTGAAATATTTTAAACTTGCATGACAGCACCCACATGCTTTTTTGAGTCAATATTTTAAAAAAAATTATGGTAGTGCATACACACATGCAAACACACACACTGTTTTACTTCTACAGTGATTTAGATTTTATTTTTACATTTTATAGCAGTGTACTAACCAAGCAGAGAAATCTGGTTCAAAAGCAAGGATAAATTGATCCTGAAATACCTATGAACCTCAGCGCAAGAAATTAGGACAAAGCCATACATAGAAGTGGGACAAAGGCACAAACGGAAAAGCGCAGTCCGGGTCTGAACTGTCTGCAAACAGCTACAGTTAACTTTGAGTATGTGTCTACCTGTTTGAGCCAATATTAATTTTCCCCTGGAGAGCACTCTGCTTTGGCTTGTAAGCAGCCCCCCACCACACACACACACACACACACACACACACACACACACACACACACACACACACACACACACACACACATTCCACTTTCTCTTATTCCCTTCTGTTAGCAAATAGTATCCGCCATAACTCATCAATACTGTGTGTTTGTAAATTTAAACTATGACCACAGTAGCCTACTGATACAAGGTTATCCTGTTTTTCCACCTGAGAAATTAAGAAATGACTCAGTTTCAGAGCAGTCCTTGGTCAATTGTGATTGTTTCTTAACATATACTTGCCTTTGCTTTGTGATTGTTTCCAGCCCCCTCATACGAGCAACTAACAGGGTCTCTACCCGCTTTGCTCCACACCCTGCCCCCCTATTCCCTCCCGCCCCAGGTGGTCCCACCTTTATTGGACTCAAAACCCCTCCCATCTTTCCAATAGCCAACCACAATGCTAACCCAACACTACCTCCTCCATCTTCCCACTACTATCACACCTCCTCAACTAACATGTACCAGCATACCTTACCTATGCTCACTGCATGCACTCTCCTTGCATATCTTACCTCCTACTAAAGCTCCATCATTCCCCCACTCAACCACTACCACTGTACTACTACTCACACCACCACTCATGTCTCACACACACTCAACTCCCCTCCCACCAGCTCAAGAACCATTCCTATGCACCCCCCACATATTCTACCAACTATATTACTCAAACATAAAGCAGCCCTACAACTTAACATAGTAACCCTCGCACCATACCTAGTACCCACAGAGCACAATCATAAAGTTTCCCTTATAAACAAACACATTCAAAAACTGAGAAAACTAATAATCTCATGCATATCAAAACTAGCCCTAAGTGGAGACATCCACCCCAACCAATTACTGCCCCGTAGCTATTCTCTCTCCACTCTCCAAAATACTAGAGAGGCGCATACACTCTCCGGTCTCAGACTACCTCCTTACTAACAACCTCCTTTCCAGTACTCAGCATGGTTTCTGACCAAACCATAGCACCACCACTGCCTTACTCTCCTTTACTAACACCATCCTTCAGCATAAAAACAATGGCTATCTCTCCTCTGCTACTATCCTAGACCTATCTAAAGCAATTGACATGGTCCCACACAAACAACTTATCTCTGTCCTCAATAACCTATCCTTCTCACAATCAGTCACCAACTGGTTTCAGATTTACCTGTCTGACCGCCAACAATCCGTTGTATGGCAGAATGACATCTCCCCAACTACCTGTTTCCATAGAGGTTCCCCAAGGATCCATCCTTGGACCCCTACTCTTCTCTGTTTACACCAATAATCTAGCCTCTGCCACCAAACATGGCACACTCATACAATATGCAAACCTGTCAAAGAAGGGGCTCCTTTTAATATTAGTACTACTAACTTGAGCATCTGACAAAATAAAAAAAAACATGCATTTATGAAATGAAAGTTATCCCTAACTGGATTATTACAGTTAATGGTAAACCCTCCATGTTTTCTTCCAAAATAGCAATTTCTGGGGAGGGATTATTAGGGGAAGAGCAACATTTTGAGCCAAGTTCAGGGACAGTCGAGAGGTTGGGATATGCCTAATTCTAAAAAAAGAAATTTATTTGCATGTACCTAGCAACCTGTTAATGCAGGAAATCTGGACAAGGCAAAATATATGTGGGGGGACATCAAAACAGTACAAAAAATTGATCTTGTATAAACTGAGTGAGCTGATCGAATAACAGGTCTTGCTTTAGCATGCATTTTTCTGAAGGTTATGAAGGCTGAAACTCAGTGTCTCATTTAGTGACTTTATTCCGAAAGAGTTTGACTGAAAACCACAAAAATTGAGACTAACAATCCAAAAATAAGAAGCCTTGCTTGCAGTCACACACACACTCTTGCCTCCTTGCTTGCAGTCACACACACACACACTCTTGCCCCCTTGCTTGCAGTCACACACACACTCTTTCCCCCTTGCTTGCAGTCACACACACGCACTCTTGCCCCCTTGCTTGTAGTCACACACGCACTCTTTCCCCCTTGCTTGCAGTCCCACACACACACACACACTCTTGCCCCCTTGCTTGCAGTCACACACTCTTGCCCCCTTACTTGCAGTCACACACTCTTGCCCCCTTGCTTGCAGTCACACACACACACACACACACTATTGCCCCCTTGCTTGCAGTCACACACACATGCACACTATTGCCCCCTTGCTTGCAGTCACACACACACGCACACACTTGCCCCCTTGCGGACACACACACACACACACACACACACACACACACACACACACACACACACACACACACACACACACACTTGCCCCCTTGCGGACACACACGCACACACACACACACACACACACACACACACACACACACACACACACACACACACACACACACACACACCGACCTTGCTTGCAGTCAGAATCTGGACATTGCAACAGCACTGAAACAGACATTCAAAGATAACACATGTAGCCAGTGGCAGTCTAAGTTTCACTTTCAGTTAGTGATATTTTAAAATTCTCAGACCCTTTGCACACGAGAAATGCACATGTTGTTGAATACACCTTCCTGATTGTATATAATTATATTCCTTGTACAATGCAGTCCAGTTTTAGTGGGTGTTTTATATTTACTGTTTCAAACATTTTTCCTGAAAACAGTGCAACAAAATGCATGCACCAATAATGACAATACTGCCCAATTCTGAATATTTCCCTCACAAGTGTAGTCAGACTTCTACAGTCCACCAGTATCAGTACATACGCACAATTTCTGAAGCAGTAAACGTCCTGTAAATAATTCCACATTAAAGCGATCTGTAACTAATGAAGCGGTTGCTGCTAGCCAAAAATTAGATGTCATGTCATCAACAAATAATGTCATAGTTGCCCTTTTTGAATAATTTACTTATCTTACACAAGAACAATAAGCTGGTAATACTGCAGTAGGGAATGGATGACAATCTTCTTCACCAGAAAGGAGTGTCTCATCCACTCCATTTGCAATGCAGTACAGTTTCACAAATGCATCTATGTGAGTAGAAACCACAGCCTTCTGCATCAAAAGCAAACAACCTGCTGTGATATTAGCAAAGCAAGCAGACATAAGCAGCACTAATAATTGTTGCAGCCCTGCATCTCTCAGCTCCCTGTAAAATCTACTCAATCAGTTGTATCTATGAACTTCACAGCACAAGAAATCTTGAAAGAGGCAAAATTTCCCCCTTGCTTGCAGTCACACACACACACACACACTTGGCCCTTGCTTGCAGTCTCACACACATTTGCCCCCTTGTTTGCAGTCTCACACACACACACTTGCCCCCTTGCTTGTAATCTCACACACACACTTGCCCCCTTGCTTGCAGTCTCACATACACACTTGCCCCCTTGCTTGCAGTCTCACGCACACACAATTGCCCCTTGCTTGCAGTCTCACACACACACAATTGCCCCCTTGCTTGCAGTCTCACACACACACAATTGCCCCCTTGCTTGCAGTCTCACACACACACAATTGCCCCCTTGCTTTCAGTCTCACACACGCACAATTGCCCCCTTGCTTTCAGTCTCTCACACACACACACAATTGCCCCCTTGCTTGCGGTCAAACACACACACACAATTGCCCCCTTGCTTGCGGTCAAACACACACACACAATTGCCCCCTTGCTTGCGGTGTCACACACACAATTGCCCCCTTGCTTGCGGTCACACACACACTTGCCCCCTTGCTTTTAGGTCACATACACACACACTTGCCACTTGCTTGCATTCACACACACACACACACACACACACACACACACACACACACACACACACACACACACACACACACACACACTTGCCCCTTGCTGTATCCTATGGACATTAGAAGGCCTCCAGCTGAAGGCACTACATATGTTACCTGTATTTTTTAGCAAGTTCCTCCTCCTATTTTATTTCTTCTCACTCAGAGCCCCTACCATGATAGTGCTATCCCTGGCCACAAAAAAAAAATGGTTGCAAGGCATGTACTTCACTACCAGAAAACTGAGATCAGAAAAGCTTACCAGCCTTAGAGATTTTATCAGACTTTGCTTCTCAGTGGCTTGTGTGCTATACTCACTCACAAAATGTTATATTAACAGGCAGAATATCACTTTGCAGACTAAAGAAATAGTATTTTGTCTACCAAACTTTATAACAAAGTCAAAAAATATATGCCATGCTGATTCCATTATTTCAATAGGAATTGGCAGCAACTCTCACTCAAGGCATGCTGCTTAGCAGCTTTACAATGACTAAGCTGCTGTGCTTGTACAAGCAGCAAAATTCCTCATTTCCTTTCCCATCTATCTTCTATTTCTCTCTTATTTCCCTTACGTTTTTCATTAATTTAAAAACAAAACAATGCGCAGGCTCAAAGAATATGATAGCAACCGTGACATTAATCTTACAAGAACCTGCGCTCTATGTGTAACTGAGCATTGTGAAGTGTCTGAGGCTACTTCTAAACTATGGACACATACTGATGGACAAAATGTTGAACCTCTATATTGCCTACATCACTGTATATTTACCTGCTATAATAATCTTACATGGGAACCCAGAAATGCACTTAGCTTCGTTGCATGAAACAAGTATAGCTGCAGAAACCACCCATGGACTACTACCACTCTCTTGCTGACTATTCATAAGTATGTTTACAGGCTGCAGAATTACTCACTAAATAAGTTTTATGCCTAATGGCTCCAGCGTCCACATTAAAATAATTTCATTACCCAGCTAACGGGAAAAAAAAAGGTATTATTCAGCTGTGGCAAAGTTTCAAGCAGGTAGCAGGTTTAATGGCACACACACTAAAACGGAGCAAGCACAGTAGCGCACAGTAGCATAACAAATAAAACGGAGCAAGCCCAGCAGCATAACCAATAAAACGGATTACTAATATTAAAAAAAAAAAAAAAAAAAACATGACAAGACCGAAACGCGAAGCTCAACAACAGAAACAAACAGCTGAAAACATTACAAAACATCTGCAGCATGCAATCACGAAGCACGAGGCATCAACAAACCAAAGAAAACCAAATACAGCTACAAATACAGCAAGGTTTTTAAAAAAAACACACCAGCAACCACAATCGCGAAGCACAAGGCATCAACTAAAGAAAACCAAATATAGCTGCAAATACAGCATAGTTTTTAAACACCAGCAAGCAACTAAAAACACTAGACAGTAATACAATTACTACAAGCAGCAATACACTTACTTCAGAAGGAAACCCAAAGGCAGCAAGCACAGAAACACAGGCCGACTCAAGAATACAAAAGACGCCAGCATTAAACATAACCAGGGAAATATAAACCCTGGATCAAAACGAAAATAAGTAGGCTAAGCTAAAAATGCAGCTGCAAAAGGGAAGCATGTGGCACCCTTACAAACAGAAAAAGATTAACTCCACTAATGTGCAATTAAAAACTTGGGAGGACACAATATAAGGGCTAAGGAGGCATAGAAACAGGGACAGATTACATTTAGGATACACTATTAAGAAGTAATAAGTAATAAGATTTACCTTACTTATGAAGTAGCAAAACGCTGGTGAAGAAGAAGTGCTTCACATGAATAGAGTCGACCAGATTTGCTAACACAGAAAAGGAGTTCCACACAGCACCTAGTCCATTTATTAGGTTAACAGTGGGCTGGGAAAGGCAGTGTTGACATCACAATGTGGGAGGATCACAGGGATTTTGTACAGCATGCAAATAAGGCAGTGTTTACGTCACTTTGGGGGAGGAAACCTCCCAGGATCTTCAGCAAGAGCTATGGCAGATGTGACATCATTATTTAAGAGACGACTAGACAGTTTTCATCTTGGTTTTAAAACTGAAAGTCAAACAGTACGGAAAAGTATGAAGCCTAAGCAGTAAAAGAGAATAGTGGATTTTTTTTAAAGCTGCAGTTATGTTTTATTGAGGCTGCATCACATAACAGGATTTTAGAGAGACATCAGGTAGAGATATTTGATTTGATATCCCATTGTTTTCCTTTAAATGTGGAGGAATGTAAATTATTTTATGACTTCTAGGATCTGCAAAGATCTGAGGGGAAGCCCTTGTGTATGTATTTTCACAGGCAGATGTTAAATACTGCTAGCTTTCAGCAGCGGGGGGTTTACCTGGGATAGAGTCAGATGACAAGAACTGAGATCATTCTGCAAGGTATCCCAACAGTAATATTTGAGAATTAATTTGGGGAGTCTGAGAGAGAGAGAGAGAGACATTATTCTGTATTTTGTCTTTGACCTGACAATATCAGCTAGAGGATCCATTCACCACATCTGTCTTGCAGCTCTAATTAAGTAAGTGTACTAGGGTACAGTAATTCTCTTATATTCAGTCAGAAATATAGTGAAGCATAGTTTAGATGTTTTTCTTTACTTATTTGAGATTGTCCTGCGTGTATATATATATATATATATATATATATATATATATATATATATATATACATATTTAGTATTATGTTCTTATTTTATTATGTATTATTAAATATATTTAAATATTTCATTGTGGCTAATCTGTGTTGAGGCATATTTAAGTTTTGAGAGTACTTGTATATTTATTTCATGAACTGTAAGGGTCACTCCTAATAGCCTTGCTCTTGGTCAGACTACCATTTGTATTGATAGCAATATTACACAGTAAGATTGGACACCCTTTGTTACAGGCCTTAAAGTAGCTGATACGGACATGGCTGGTGGCAGTGATAACTACCTTATAGTCTGGGGAAAAAGGGGGCATTACTAGTAAACCTGTGCCTGCCTTTCCCAGGTGTGTGTGTGTGTGCAAATCAAACTTCAAAGAGTGTGTGTGTGTGTGTCAGCTACTTGGGCAGGGGCACAAAGCACTGGTTGAACAGAGAGGGTGCTGGAGATCTTGGCTTGGCCACTCATATGAGATCTCATCTCTGTAGCTGTGCCAGTGGGGAGTCATTTTGGGGATCTGGAGAAAGATGGAGAAATCAGCCCCGGGCTGACTGCGGTCTCTGTGTACTCTAAAGGGAAATTGCACTTGATGCAGAGAGCAGCATCTGGAAATACTGTGTGTGTACCTGTCATCCTCTCAATGTACGTCCCCCACTGGTGCTAGTGGTGAGGGTCCTTGATTACTGGGCCAGTGGTGGGGCGTCACATCATCCATCCACAGTTAATATTCATTTCTGCTTGCCCTGTATATTCACAGAATTCCTACACCTTGTCATTCCACAAATCAAGGATTCCATATGAAAGGATAGTACGTAAAGCTCCACAACTTGCTTGTCCGGGTACACAACACCTCCCCAATACGCTGCTTCAGTTTTTAGCTGTGGTATTTTGTTGCCCTTTATTTATTTATTTATTTATTTATTTTAAGCATAAAAACCATGGAAATTCTACTGCATTTTTATTTAAAAATAAATAAAGTGCAGAAATATGCTAGTAGCCTACTTCTCATATTTATAAGCTTGGCTGTGATTTCAGATTATAGGCAAGAGATAACAAAGCTTATGATTACAGTGTAGTGATTACTGGAGAGGAAAAGGCAAGAATGTAAAGCAAGATGACAAAAGTTAAAATTCATTATCATTTCATTTTGCTATTTATTTGTTTGTTTACCAGGATAGTACACTGACCACTATTGGACAATTTCAGGCATAGCTCTAGTGAAATACAAAGCATTTCACAAAACAAAAACGGCAAAATGCAATCAATAACAGAATAGTTCAAATTAGTTACATATAAAAAACTGTATATGTACAGTCCAGTAAACAGGGCATAATGTGCAATATAAACATTAGTTTCTAAAGTGGGTCAACCTTCACTTATTCTTTGAGAGAAAAAGAGAAGTGGGAAATAAATAATGAGTGTGTTAGGTGATATATCCTGTGCTGAAGCAGGAGTATTTAGTGTGGATAAAGAGGTGCCTTTTCAGTTACATTCTGAATTTGGAGTAAGTGTTTATTTCCTTTAGGCTGATGGGGAGAGGCTGCTAAAGAGAAGGTGTCTGAAAGGAGAATGCATGTGGAGTGCTGTGGAGTTTGGTTATAGGGGTATGACAGTTAGTGTGGCTTGTGAGTGGTGACTCAGTGCAGTGCTGTGGAGTTTGGTTATAGGGTATGACAGTGTGGCTTGTGAATGGTGACTCAATGCAGTACTCTGGAGTTTGGTTATAGGGGTATGACAGTGTGGTTTGTGAGTGGTGACAGTGCAGTGCTGTGGAGTTTAGTTATAGAGGTATGACAGTGTGGGTTGTGAATGGTGACTCAAGGCAGTGCTGTGAAGTTTGGTAATAGGGGTATGACAGTGTGGCTTGTGAATGGTGACTCAATGCAGTGCTGTGAAGTTTGGTTATAGGGGTATGACAGTGTGGCTTGTGAGTGGTGACTAAATGCAGTGCTGTGGAGTTTGGTTCTAGGGGTATGACAGCGTGGCTTGTGAGTGGTGACTCAATGCAGTGCTGTGGAGTTTGGTTATAGGGGTATGACAGTTAGTGTGTCTTGTGAGTGGTGACTAAATCTAGTGCTGTGGAGTTTGGTTATAGGGGTATGACAGTGTGGCTTGTGAGTGGTGACTCAATGCAGTGCTGTGGAGTTTGGTTATAGGGGTATGACAGTGTGGCTTGTGATTGGTGACTCAATGCAGTGCTGTGGAGTTTGGTTATAAAGGTATGACAGTGTGGCTTGTGAGTGGTGACTCAGTGCAGTGCTGTCGAGTTTGGTTATAGGGGTATGACAGTGTGGCTTGTGAATGGTGACTCAATGCAGTACTGTGGAGTTTGGTTATAGGGGTATGACAGTTAGTGTGGCTTGTGAGTGGTGACTCAATGCAGTGCTGTGGAGTTTGGTTATAGGGGTATGACAATTAGTGTGGCTTGTGAGTGGTGACTAAATGCAGTGCTGTGGAGTTTGGTTATAGGGGTATGACAGTTAGTGTGGCTTGTGAGTGGTGACTCAATGCAGTGCTGCAGAGTTTGGCTATAGGGGGATGACAGTGTGGCTTGTGAGTGGTGACTCAATGCAGTGCTGTGGAGTCTGGTTATAGGGGTATGACAGTGTGGCTTGTGAGTGGTGAGTGGTGACTCAATGCAATGCTGTAGAGTTTGCTTATAGGAGTATGACAGTGTGGCTTGTGAGTGGTGACTCAGTACAGTGCTGTGGAGCTTGGTTATAGGGGTATGACAGTGTAGCTTGTGACTGTTGATTTAAGTTGCATAAGGACTTTTTTCATGAAGTTTAGCTATAAAGGAAGTAAATGTTTGGAGACAGAATAGTTTGTAGAGTTAGGATTCCAACAATATGTTAGACATTTGTTTTAATGATATCCATTTGGATTTTTTAGGGTGATACCGTGGTACTTATCAAGGGATGTGTTTGTTATGAATCAGTTGATGCCAATAGATTGCCTGGAGTGTAGTGGTGCTGTTCTTGCAGGAAGATGCAAAAATGGGTAGTCCATATTCTAGCTAAACCTGTAGAACTCCTTTGCTGATGGCTGCTTGCACTGGTTGAGAAAGAAAAGGGGGAGATGTTTTTGGCCCAGAAGAGAAGGGAGTTGATTTTTGCTATCACTTCATTAAGAGAAAATGGAATTGTAGAGAATGACCAAGCCATAGTCCTAGGTATTTGAAAGTGGAGGCTGTTTCTATGGTATGATTGCTCAAGTCAAGGACAGTTAAAGAGTCAGCTGTTTTTGGGAATTTTCAGTGGAGTTCCAAAAACATAGCTTTGGTCTTGGAGGTACATAAAAGTAGTTTATGGTTTATGAATTATTGGAGGAACTCATTTAAGTCTGAATGGATATGGCACTGAATGTTGATGTGAGAGTTACCTGATTGGTAGATGACCATCTGTTCAGCATAGAGGATGAGTGGGAGATTGGGGAGTTTACAAATAAAGGGGGGAGAATGGACCCTTGTAGTACACCTTTGATAATAGGTACAGATTCTGATTGGGAAGATCCTGCTTTAGTATCTGTCAGTGAGGAAGATTTTAAATCATGGAGTGCTGTCTGGGGTGGTACTAATTTCAATTAGTCGCTTAGAAGAAGATAGTGGTTGATGTGGTCAAATGCCTTTGTCAGGTCTATAAATAGAGCACCTGGAAAGAGTTGTGTATTAGTATTTTGTAGGATGTCATCAGTTATGGACCAAAGTGATGTCATAATACTTCATCCAGGCCAGAATCCATGCTGTTTAAAGGAGAGCAGGTGGTATTGCTGGATATAGTGAAAGAGTTAGGTGTAGATTATTTTTGTAGAAGTCATCCCAGAATTAGAAGGGTGAATACTAGATGGAGTTGAGAAATATCTTTGGGGTTGGTTTGCTTTGGGAGGCATTTAATTAGAGCAGTTTTCCAATTTTGTGGCCTACTGTTTTCTGTGAGATGTTTCTGTGAGATAAAGACTGTGCATGTGTGTGTGTGTGTGTGTGTGTGAGTGTGTGTGTGTGTGTGTGTGTGTGTGTGTGTGTGTGTGTGTGTGTGTGTGTGTATGGGTCCCATGCGTTTTGTTGAATACTGCAAATGCAAAGGGTGTGGTTTAATGTCAACAGTACAGATAGCCAATTCATGGAAATGTCAATGGTGTATAATGTCGAGATAGGTAAGTGTGGTTGGAGGGGTGAGACTGTTAGTGCATGTTTATATGTATGTGAGTTAGGGTTAGAGTCGAGGATGAGCGAAGGATAGGTGTTGTCTGCATGTGAGTTTGTTTATTTTAGAGTTAGGATCAGGGTTGGATTAAGGGCTAGATATAGTGTTGCTTGTGTGTATTTGGGAATGTTTGTGCGTCTGAGTGTATCTTGTGTAGTGGCAGTATTATGGGAAGGTTTCTATGAAGGTAAAGTGTAATGTTAGGCTTGAGGGAAAGGGCATCATTAGGATTAGGGTTAGCACCAGTTACTAAGGTGATGCAAGGGGAAGGAGCATACTGGTGTACTGCTGTTGTGTTATGGTCATCTAAAGAGAGCATATGATACCAGCTGTGGGCTGTGAGAAAGTTTTTTTGAGTTTGTCAATATTAATGCTAGACTGGTTTCTAAAGCCTTTTTACAGTGGTTGTAGTTTTCTACATCATCCTCAATTTCCCTTTTTTCCATTTCTACATGGGGTCAGTATGTTGGTTCAACTGTTGCCGTCTCTCTCTGTTCAGTGCTAGTCTCCTGCTTTCTTTGACACTCATGCCAAACTGTCACAGGTCTTCTCTCACACAATCCATCCACCTCTTTGCTGGACACCTTTGTTTCCTTTTGCCTTCTTCCTGTCTGTCCCAAATTTTCTTCACCAAATTGTCTTCTGCTTTTCTGCATATGTGCATGAACCACCGTAATGTGTTCTCTTTGACCTTTTCTGCAACTGGAGTACTTTGGCTTCCTTTTTTATATCTTAATTTCTTTGTGTCAGACAGTGTGCATCCTGCCACCCATCTCAGGCATTTCATTTCTATCACCTCTAGTTTCATCAACTGCGCTGTTTTAACTGCCCAGGTTTCTGTACCATACAGTAGTACTGGTCACACCACTGTTTTGTACAGCTTACTTTTCAACTTCTTTGGTATTCTTCTGTCATATACCATACCTGCACCACTATGGCCGCCCTGGAGGGGAGAGATCAACAAAGTTGCTATATGCAGACAATGGGGCATTACAGGCAGACTCCAACAAATGAGAGTGGAATGTAATGCAAAACTGAATGCACATGAGATGAAACTCAGTACAGACAAGACAGTTGTAATGGCAGCAAATGGGGGAAATCAGAAGAAGCAGAACATTTTGATAAAAGGGTTAATAATGGGAAATGTTAACAGCTTCAAGTATCTGGGAGGGCTGAATGAGGCTTGTTTGACTTGTTCTCTGCCTGACTATTGCTGATCTCTGTCTGCATTTGATTTTGGAATAAAGTTATTCATTTAAGGTTTAGTTACTTCTATTTTTAATCTTTTTCTTATATTGCATTTTGTTTGAAGTTTTTTGTTCTTTTTTGGAGTTATTAGAAGTCTTGGCTAGGGTCAGTTAGAAAAGTTAGAGAATTCTTTTGCAGACAGTGAAAAATATCCAGTTAATTAGTGGGAGGATCTGAGAAATAGCATTCCTCATTTAACTACAACTATTTAGTGGCATCTTTATTTAGCTGTAGTGCTTGTTTGACTTAGGTTCATAGGTTCATAGGCAGGTACTAGGCTATCGGCTCGAGGGCCTACGTAAGCCTAGCCAACAAGGATCCCTGGTTTACGTCACCCAAGAAAGTTATTTTCCTGTGCCATTGTCGAGCAGAGACACAGAAGTGATCCCCAAGGTGTATTTCCTATTTCCCATCCACTCATCAAGATTTTTCTTGAAGAGTGCTAATGAAGAACTTTGCTTGACATAGATGGGTAGCCTGTTCCAGAGTATGGGAAGTCTCCAGGACCGGAATCTATCCCTAAGGCATGTCCTGTTTATTGTAGTGACAAGGTTTAGGTCCCTAGACCGTGTAACTCGGAGGGATTGGGATTTATTTAGGTGTAGCATGTCCAACAACTCTGGGTTTGACATAGCTTTATATGTTAGGCAGAGATCACCTCAGAGTAGGCGATATGCTATGGAGTAAAGCTGGAGTTTTTTGAGACGGTCAGTGTAGGGCATCTGTTTGAGGCCAGTAATCCTCTTTGTGAGGTACTTCTGTGGCCTTTCCAGCTGCTGCAGATGTCTTGTGAGGTACATTCCAAAAGGGGCGTTGTACTCTATAATGGGTCTAATGAGTTTCGAGTAGAGGGGAACAATGACCTCTTTTTTCCTGGATGAGAACCCTTTTATGATGAGGTGTGCCATGTAGAAGGACTTCCTGACTACTGTGGCGATGTGACTATCAAAGGACAGACTACTGTCCACCTGAGTCCCAAGGTCTCTTATCACACATTCGGTGTTACATAGACTGCTGTCTATGTAGTAGTTCATGGGTACAGAGTTTTTACCAAAGGGGATGACAATGCACTTTTTGGCATTGAGCTTGAGACCATGGCTCTGACACCAGGCATCTGTCTCAGCGAGTCCCTTCTGTAGGATTTCCACATCATTTGGGGACTCGACTATGGTTCCTAGTTTGCAGTCATCTGCGAACTTCATTAGCCAGAGGGCTACTGTGTTACCCTGTACTTCAGAGAAGTAGATACCAAACAGGAGAGGTCCCAGGACTGAACCCAGTGGTACTCCACTTGTCACTGGTTTGAGGTCAGATTTGGAGTGTGCAACTTTTACAGTGTGGGTTCTGACAGTGAGCCAGTTGGCAGCCCATCTTGTGACATAGGGATTTATACCTAGTTTAGTGAGTTTAACTAAAATTTCAGAATGGGGAATGGTGTTGAAAGCCTTGGCAAGGTCAAGATAGGCTGTGTGAACCACCTTACCCTCATCTACAGCTTTGGTGACTGCCTCAAAGAAGTCAATCAGGTTCAGGAGGCATGATCTGCCTTTTACAAACCTGAACTGGGTGGGATCCAGAGTTTGGATGCTACCAATGTCTTTGTTTATGAGTTCCATGATGATACGTTCCATGGCCTTGCAGACCAAGCTCGTCAGGCTAATAGGGCGATAGTTCCCGGGATCAGTGGTGGCTCCCCCTTTGTGGAGTGGGATAACTGTTGCTGTATGCCATTCAGTGGGCACAAAGCCTGATGTGAGGCTATGATTGAACATGTTGCTTAGGTGGGGAGCCATTTCGTTCTGAAGTTCATGTAAAATGCAGCCTGGGATGTTGTCTGGTACCATGGATGCTATGTTTTTGGCTTTAGAGAGTGCAGCTTTTACCTGCATAGTTGTGATTACAGGGACTCTGCATTTTTCCTGTATAGATATGGGCCCTTTAGGGGGTGGGGGTGAGTGTAAAGTTAGCACAGAACCTATCTGCCAGAATGTTGGCAATATCAGTTGGTTCTGTAATTTGCGTGCCATTGTGCTGTAACTCAGAGCAGATCTGGGTGTTGCCATTGAGATTCTTGACATAGCTATAGAATGCTTTGTGGTTGTCCTTAGAATCAGTGGCGATTTTGTTTTCATAGCTAGCTTTGGAGGATTTTATAAGGGATCTCAGCTTCTTACTGAGGCTGACCAGGGAGCTCCTCCACTCATGGGATTTTACTCTCTTTTGCAACAATTTCTTCCTTCTGTTGTACAGTTTGTTTATGGCAGGGGACCACCAGATTGGCTTCTTTTTTTGGAGGATAGCGTCTTGGTTCTGTTTGGGATAGCACAATCCATGCACTCGTGTAAGTGTTTATAGAGTGCATTTGTGTAGGATTCAGCAGTCGTAACTGTATTGTCCATCTGCATGGGTGTCATGAAGGTCACCACTTCTGTCTTAAGAAGCATGAAGTTGGCTTTGGAGAATTTTTTTACCATGGTTTCCTTAACAGGGGGGTGGGGGCGGGATGTGGATATCAAGGGTGATTAGCTTATGGTTGGATCGGACCAACGAGGCGTTGACTTCTGGTGTGGAACACCGGTCACTCATGTTGGCAATGACTAGGTCTAGGATATTGTTGCCCCTGGTGGGGGTGTGGATAAGTTGATCTAGGGCATTGGAGTTTATGAATTCCAGAAAGCGTTGTGTGAAGGAATTGGTACACAAGTATTTTTCCCAGTTAATGGTGGGTTAGTTGAAATCGCCCATTATTAGGGTGTTTGGCTGAACCCTAATATTTTCCAGTACATCAAGAAAAGAGGAGTGGGAATCTTGGGGCATGGTGGGGGATCTGTAGCAAGCTACAATTTGGATTGCAGTTTTGATCAGAGTTAGTTGCACTTGGATAACCTCAGATGCATTATGCTAAGCAACTAGCCTGGAGGTGTGGATATCCTTAATTAATATGGACATACCTTCGCCTTTGGTGTTCCGGTCCAGGTTACATGGCCGAAAAGTGTGGTATGAGTTATAGCCTGGTAGTGCAGGGGTGCTCTCTGGATCCTTGAACCAGGTCTCAGTCACTGCACAGATATCAATGTTCTCCATTTTAAAGAGTGCCTCAAGTGAGTGCATTTTGAGATTTAGACTTCTAGCATTGAGTAGCATTACCCTCAGTTTTTGCTTGCCTGTTCCTGTTAAAGTGGTGAGTTTGTCATTTGAACCTTGTCTAAAAAAGGCACTATAGGGGCAGCAAGAGCCTTAGCCAGTATCCGGAATCCCAGGGGTGACAGGTGCAGGCCATCTCTGGCAAAGCATTGTGGTCTGTCAACCATGTCATCCCAAGTAGACAGATACTGGATCCCCCTAGAATGACACCAGAAGCTCAGTCAATTGTTGAAGTCAATCATTTTCTCCTTGTACTGCGGTATAATTCTGGGCGATGGCAGAATGCTACTCAGGGCTAGGGTCGTACCTGCCTAGGCTACAAGATAGGAGAGCTCTTCCATGTCTCTTTTCATGTAGTCCAGGGAGGTACATCTCAGGTCATTCACACCAACATGGACAATGACAGAGTCATATTTGTACTTGTTGTGGAGTGACCTGAGTGCATGGGTTATGTGGCAGATCCTGGCACTCGACAGGCAGCTGATAGTAACCTTCTCCTTGTTTAGCCTGATGAGTGGGACATCAGTGTGCCTGACTATAGAGTCACCTATGACTAGTGTGTTGGATACGTTGTTTTGCCTTATTGGCTGTGGTTGAGTGGCACCCAGTCTGTGGGCTTTGTGTCATTTGGGTTGTGTTGGGGGGGTGGAAGTCGCTTGCGTTTCTGCTTTGGAGGTCTCTGTTGCTTGGGCAGATTATTATTGAGAGCCTCCGCAAATATTTTTGTGTTTCTATGTGTGGATTTTGGTGGTGTAGATTTACTGAGACTATGTGGTAAGTGTGGTGTGGTGCAAGTGTTTACCTTCTCCTCTTGAATGTCAAGTTCGGTCTTGGTTGGAGAGAGCTTTACCTCCAGTTTGGCTAGATAAGTGCATCTCTCACAGGTTGGGTGGTAGGAGGAGAGGGTTGTCTGTGTACATGAGGCAATTTCTACATTGCCACAAGATACCCAGATTCATCAGATAGATAGGAGAGAACACTGGGAGCTGACCCTTGGACATCCCCTGAATAAAAAACTATTTTCCTCTAGATAAGTGAGGAAAGTGAGTACAAGAGCTGTTTTTCTCTAAGCAAGTGAGAAAAGTAAGTGCAAAAACTGTTTTCCTCTAGGTAATGAGGAGGGCTTAGTGCTATAGTAATTAGTAGCTTATTTGGTGCTTACAACAAGTTCTGAACAAGTGCTGAGCACGAATAAGCAAATTTGAGTGCTAAAACTAAGCTAAAAATCTGTATCTGCATTAGACTAGTTACAGGAAAGAAACAAGTGCAAATGCAGGCTTTCAAATCAGAAAGTTGAGAGAGATGGAACAGATTGCCCAGACAGCCAATAACTGTAATTTCTGAGCCAGAACCACTCCTTATGTGGTAGACATGTTACCTAGTGCTTACCACTCCCACTGACAAGCTAGAAGGCTTCTCTCCAACACAGAAAGGCTTTGGGGGCTCAGAAGCTTACATACAGTCCTGGATATAGCAAATCTGTAACTGAACTACACTAGTTACAGGAAAGGTAGAAAACAGGCTTACAGTTTTTTTTTTACAGAAAAGTAACTAAAACAGCAGTAAAAGCAATTCAAATGCAGTGAAAGCTAGCACACTTGAGTATGTAGCAATATTAGACCAAATACAGTTTAAAAAATGCAATTAAATTAAACATGACTAAAAACAAGTGCAGAAGGAGTGTATTAGGTAGAATGTGGTAAAGAGATGGGAACTTGCTGCTCCTTGTCTGACTATTGCTGATCTCTGTCTGCATTTGATTTTTACAAGCCGCCCACCCTGTTTCGTTGTATCTGTCAGCTTGGTTATCTACTATAAATCTGATATTGGGCACTCCTCCTAGTCCCATCTCATAAACTCATTCCACTGATCACTGACAGATCATCTCAGAAGGCCTTCCCCCTTAGTCTCTTAAACTTTAATTATCTTCTGTGTCCTCCCTTCCCACTTTCTAAACAATGCACTATATTCAGCTGTTTTTACTCTATTTGTGCTTCTTCCTACTTTATTTAGCTTTTTGCTGCACATTCTTAAAGTGTTCAGTTGGATTTAATCTACTGCATTTATTTCTTCTTGTTAGTAGCCTAAGTACATTGTAACTGTTACTCTAAGCCTCTTAGTTTTGATTTAAACAATTGGGCTTCAAACTAGTTATCTTACATAAAGGTTTGTGGTCTATTCTCTTGTGGCAGGTGAGGCAGCTTGGATCCTTCTGAGATGGGAATTGTTGGTTGAAGGCTCATTGTTTCTGTTATTCTAAATATGTCTTAGTGTTGGTTTAAGCCCTTGGGTTTCAGGCCATTTATTTTACATTAAGAACATTTGTGGTCTACATTCTATTGGAGGAGAGGGTAGCCTCCATTCTTCTGAGCTAGGAATTGCTGGTAAAGACTTATTGTGCCTATTATTCTAAGTGTCTTTGTTCTGATTTAAGCACTTGAGCTCTAAACTTGTTATTTTACATTAGGAAGTTTGTGGTCTATGCTCTTGTGGTATAAGAGGATAGTCTACCGCCTTCTGAGCTGGGAATTGCTGGTTGAAGTCTTTTTTGTGTTTGATATTCTAAAATTGACTTTGTTCTGGTTTAAGCATTTGGACTCCAAAACAGTTATTTTACATTAAGAAGGGTTGTAGCCTACACTCTTGTGGGAGGTCCACACTTATGAGCTGGGGATTGATGATGAAGGCTTATTGTGCCTGTTATTCTAAGTGCCTTTGCTCTGGTTTAACACGTTGGCTCCAAACCAGTTATTTTACATTAGGAAGGTATGTAGTCTACACACTTGTGGCATTACTGTATAGATCTTTTTTAACTACTACAGCATCTAACTTGCACAGAGCTGAATGTTGCTCATCAGGTTTCTTGTCTTATTGACCTATTCAATATTTAAGTTTCAATTTCTCCTCCCTAGTAGATCAGTAGCCATGGATATGCACTTCCCAACTCTCTCTCTCTCTGTGGCCAGTCTGATTGAAATGGGTATTCTGAGGCACTGCAACAATTCCCTTATGCACACTGACAACCCACTTATTCTAAATAAAACAGACAAAGCGTGCAAGAGGTGTAAATACACTTTAATTCTGGAGGCAAAAGTCTCTCATGCAACCAAAACTAATCTTATAGAGGTTGTTATTGACACTTGCACCATGACTACTGCACAAGGTAAAGACCCTACACATAGAACTACCTATGCTGAGATACCTGCAAGTAACCTTCCTAAAACACTAAGACCTCCTTCACAGTACAGTCAAAGAAAGGGTGCTCAGCCATCAAGTAAACACTCCATTAAAACACCATCCACAGCTACACAAAATAACACTGTATCCAGTGCCTCTACTACTAAGCCCTTAAGGCAAACTGACACACAGCCAAATTTTACGCTCATTGGTAATTCTATAGTGAGGCACAGTAATGTCCCCCTCACCAGAATGAGTAAAGAGAGAGTCATGGTTAGCTACCTTTCCAGGGATAAAATCTGTCAACTCACACAATCACTCAGGTCATGGAACCACAGGTGCCAATATGACTCTGTCATAGTCCATGTGGGTGTTAATGACCTGAAATGTACCTCCTTTGACTATATGAAGCAAGACATGACCAAGCTCACTGATTTTTTTTCTCAGGCAGGTATGAGCCTAGCACTGAGCAGCATACTACCTTTTCCAAGGATGATGCCACGTTACCAAAAGAAAATGATCAATTTAACAATTAACTTAGCTTCTGGTGTCATTCCAAGGGGGATCCAATATTTGATAGCCTGGGAGGACATGGTTGATAGACCACTCTGCTTTGCCAGGGATGGTCTGCACTAATCACCTTAGGCTTTCAGATTTTGGCAAAGACTTTTTCCACCCCATAGTGCCTTTTTTTTAGGCAAAGCCAAACTGATAAACAATGACATGATGTACTCACCATAACATTCCATGTTTGTTGTCCATCTCACCTTCATTCTTACTGGTTGGTTGGGTTGGGAACTGATCCTTGGTTCCAACTCAGCCGCATACTAAAGCCCGAGGTCTTCCACTGGCTCATGGCTGTATCTCTATCCCCTCATGCTGTAGTAAAGTTTCCCAGATCTTGTTTGCTGATAACCGTAAGTACCTAAAGTACTATCAAATATACCACAAGAAGGCAATGAAGAAGGTCAGCGACACACTTGCCAGGAAAGAACCTCTTTGCCCTCTTTGTTCTCCAGGAGCCATTGGTAGGGGGATAGGAGGGTGAGATGTAAGAATGAAGGCGAGATGGACAACAAACATGGAACATTATGGTGAGTACATAGCTTCTTTATGTTATGTTGTCCTATCTCACTTTCATTCTTACTGGTTGGGACAGCGTCCCTAGCACCATATTTCTTGGGTGGCTCATGGGACTATATTCTTCAGGGCAGTGGACTCAAAGGATGCTCTGTCCCTGGAGGCCAAATCTACTTTGTAATGAGTTATAAAGGTATGAGGTGTTGCCCAAGTCACAACAGCACAAATGCTATCAAGTTGTAGTCTAGCATTAAAAGGCAGAAG